>NW_024081888.1:314079-472671 GCF_003009895.1 Hyaena hyaena
GATCTCGCATTTTGTGGGTTCGAGCCCCGCATCGGGCTCTGTGCTGACTGCCAGCTCAGAGCCTGGAGCCTGTTTCAGAGTCTGTATCTCCCTCTCTCTCTGACCCTCCCCTGCTCACGCTGTCTCTCTCTCTCCTAGAAATAAATAAAAATATTAAAAAAAAAAAAAAAAAAAAAGGCAGCTCTTTAGAGGTGATGGGCACGGTTTGGTCCAGTGCATCCCATGGGGGTCCTGCCTTAGTGGTTATGGGGAGAAAAGTGGCGGTGCCCCAGTCTCTTCTCAAACCAAGTGTTGCAACTCACTGTTATGGGTGTGCTCTCCCTGTGCTGAGGGCGTAACCAAGGTGGGCTGTGCTCTGTATCCCAAGCCAGGCCTCGTTTCCAGATCCCAGTCCATATGCCCCATTGAAATTGCCCTGAATATACACTCACAGGCGAGTCCCTCAGAGCAGTTTCAAGCCTCTAGCCTTCCCCCAGGGTTCCAGCCAGAAGCTGCTGCTCATGTCCTCGCCAGGTCGAGCTGGCAAGTTGGGAGCAGTTTCACCCAGGGTAGCTTGAGACGTGTGTGTCCCGCCTAGGGTCAGCTGGACAGCAGGAAACCAGATCCCTCTGTGTCCCGAGCGGAAGTTTTTCTCTTCTCCAATGACAGGGACAGTGTCTTAAGCAGTTTCGGCCATTCTTTCTTTTTTTCCACCTAGACTCACCACAGCTCCCCGCAAAGGGGGATCCCCCCTTCCCTCTGTGTTTCCGGTCCTGGCCCGATTTTATCTTCCCCAGTTCATACTCACACTATAAGGTTTTCTCAGCAGACTCTGTCTCCTTTTCTTCCCAAACTCCTGGATTCTGTAAGGGTTCCTATGGCTTCAGGCCTTCTCTGTTTGAGAGAAGGGGGTGAGTGAAATGTACGGAGCTCCCTATTTCGCCATCTTGCCTCCTCTCTGCCCTGGACTTCAAATATTTTTTAATGTTTATTTACATTTGAGAGAGAGAGAGAGCACAAGCAGGCAAAGGACAGAAAGAGGGAGACAAAATCTGAACCAGGCTTTGAGCTGTCAGCACAGAGCCCAATGCAGGGCTTGAACTCACAAGCTGTGAGATCATGACCAGAGCCAAAGTCAGATGCTTAACCTGCTTAACCAACTGAGCTACCCTAGACTTTAGTGGTTAACTTCTTCTGAAGAATGTGGCCCTTTAAAGACAAAGTAACCAGGGACTAACAGGACCTTACGCTTTCATACCTAAATAAAACCAGAAGTCTGTATTCTTGAGTTGTCATCTCATTTACTCATTTACGTCTTAAAGAAAAGCAGTTTATTATTTAAATGGAATATGGGGCCATATGTTTTTGTGTGTTTGCTTCTTTTAGAGGCAGGGGATAAGAAACTTGTCTCACAAATATGGTAGAGAAAGGAAACCTTTACATGGAAGTTAGCATCTCTGTATGTCTGGTATTCAAGAAATACCAAGTTTCAGTTCATAAAATGTAACGCCTTTGTTACAGGCATTTCTCTCTCTCTCTCTCTCTCTCTCTCTCTCTCTCTGTCAGCCTATAGGCAGTTTCTGAAGCTAGTTTCTGATTCCCATATAATGCTTTTATATGATAATTATTCACAAAACCATCTGGAAGTTTTTGAGTTGATGATGCCTTTTCATCATTCTACTGCACCCTTCTGCCCTTCTTTGGGATTATTACAGTGTCTCACTCTGCCCGATACATTGCTTCCTGGTGGGTGACATCATGATTTGCGAGCGATCTGATATATAAATAAGATGGTGAGAACTACCTCAGCAATTCAGTTTCTATTCGAAAGGAATTAAGCAATGCCTTCATGTTTTCTTATATTTTCCTTCACATTGTGTTTTCACAGTTATATTAGGCACAATAGGAAGACCTCTTTTTGCTTTCAGTCCATTTCTAAAGAACATTTGGTTGATTCAAAATCTTCTTAGAAATGTAAAACCCCATGTTTTATAATAGACTTCTACTACTATATATATTTTTGTCACTCCAGAATGTTCCATTCAGCAATAGTTAATAACTACTAATTTTTTAGGAGCATCTCAGGCATATAGATGCTTCAATCAGTATGTTTTCATTTTCACTGATATTCAAGTAGTGTTTATCTAAGAGGAGTGATAAGAAATAGCGTATCAAACTTTGAAGTTAATTCTTATCTGTGTAGACGTTACATATTCATTGGTGTTTTGTGTGCTTTGATAGGTACGGAAATGTGTGTGTGAGAATTTCTTCATTTGAAAGAATACTGCATTTCTTTTTTTATACCTTGCAACACTTGTGCAGATGCCTCAGGAACTGGGAATTCAGATTCCTGCACTTCAGATTCTTGACATTCTCTGAGGGAAGTGGTTCTCAAAGTGTAATCCCTGGAACAGCAGCTTTAGCATAATCTGGAATTTATTAGAAATGCAGATTTTCTGGCCTCACCTCGGACCTACTGAATAAGAAATTGCATGGGGACAGCAATCCATGTTATGACAAGCTGTGCAGGTGATTCTGATACACACTAACATTTAAGAACCCCCAAGTCTAATGACTAGATTCATCTTATTTTATAAATATGCCACCAGAGACATGAACATCACTTGCTCAAGTTCATAAAGCTAGTTTAGTACTAAATAAGAAAGAGCCTGGAGTAGAGCCTGCCTCAGCCAACTGCTTTCTCCACTACACTACTCCATATTGCTAGTGCTTAAAACTGTTTTTAATTATTAAGTTTAGTTATGACAGATTATACATGTGAAAATGAGAGGCTTATCTTCCAAGCTTTGCATTCCTATAATTGTTGATACTACTGCTAGTGACAGGATCAATCAGAATCAAGTAGTTTTCAGTGACAAAGAGGGACGATATCCCTGAACTCAGAGTCTTTTTGTTATCTAATACGGCTTTGATAGATTGATATCATGTTTTCAAAGTACAACATACCAAAATAAAGTCAAGCAACTGAGTTACTAAAGAATGATAATTTGTGTTTCATATGGGTGTGTGTTGTTTGTAAAACGAACTGCCAAAGAATTTCTTAAGTAATAATGTCCCTGTTATATTAAAATAGAATTATTTAGGGGCGCCTGGGTGGCTTAGTCGGTTGAGCGTCCAACTTTCACTTAGGTCATGATCTCGCGGTTCGTGGGTTCGAGCCCCGCGTCGGGCTCTGTGCTGACTGCTAGCTCGGAGCCTGGAGCCTGTTTCAGTCTGTAACTCCTCCTCTCTCTGACCCTCCCCTGCTCACACTGTCTCTCTCTCTCTCTCTCTCTCTCTCTCTCTCTTTCCTAGAAATAAATAAAAACATAAAAAAAATTTTTTAGTTAAAAAAAATAGAATTATTTGATCGTGGGGAGGGGATAGACAATGAATTATATACCTGTTTAGGAACACATCTATTGAAGAGCAAGTATACCTTATTAAGTATTAGTATACTTGTTCTTCAATTTTCCGTATTTGTTATACTTTAAGGCCTTTTGTTTACACTTAATGAATGTTCTAATATATGCTTCAGGTAACAAATAAACTTGTTTCTATGTTTTGCATAAGTGATACAGTTAATGAAAGAAGAAAACTCTGTACCCCTTTGTTCATGGAACAAAATGAACATTTTAACTTGAGTAAATATGAAAATCTTTTAGCAAAAATCCATGTCAAAAAAATCTCTTCCTGCAAGTGACCTCTTGTATTTATTTTAAAATATATACCTTTTCTGATCAATTCCATCATGATCGCTGTAGTAAATAAAAAAGGGAGCTTTTTCCATGAGAACTTCTGTCAAGAAGCAATCTTCTTAGTCCCTCTTCTGATATATTAAGAAATAGTTCTCGGGGCGCCTGGGTGGCTTAGTCGGTTAAGCGTCCGACTTTCGCTTAGGTCATGATCTCGCGGTTCGTGGGTTCGAGCCCCGCGTCGGGCTCTGTGCTGACTGCCAGCTCAGAGCCTGGAGCCTGTTTCAGTCTGTGACTCCCTCTCTCTCTGACCCTCCCCTGCTCATGCTGTCTCTCTCTCTCTCTCCTAGAAATAAATAAAAATATTTAAAAAAAAAAAAAGAATAGGCTTCACCTTGGCATTCTTTCTAAAAAAAAAAAAAGAAATAGTTCTCATCTCTCTTAAAATAGACTTGAACATTTTTCTCTGATTAATACTTTACATACTCTGAGCAAAAAGCTTTAAATTTCTCATGTATTTTGCCAAAGAGATTCCTGTTTCTCCTTTTTATTCCCCAGTGGCTCAAGGTGTCATACCTATAGATAGTTTAAACCACATTCTCTGAAAGCTGTGTAATAAGGCTCATGGTGTTTCATTCTGCAGCATTATTTCTGGGTTGGTTTGCACTTGATGTTAAGTTCACTTAGAATATTATCAATCCTTTGAATCTGTTTTCTGTGATTTGGTTTCCATAAATCATTAGGATGCTCTCTAGATTATCTGGGCCAGTTTCCTTTTTCAAGGTATGCCTGTATGTAACTCTGTAAGACAAATGGTTAGACAGCATGTTTCTAAATGTCCCAGGAGAAGGAACATGTAATAGCACCAATAATCCTTATATAGTGAGAGATGTCCAGGAAAATAACAACAGTACTTTTAGTCCCCACAAGTTCTATTGTTCTTGAATGCAATTATGCCTCTTTTGTTTTTATTGAAGATACTTTATGTGTCTTATCCCTTTACTTCAGGCAAAGTGTTTTATTTCCTTTTTTTAAGTTTATTTATTTAGAGAGAAAGAGAGAGCATGTATATACAAGTGGGGTAGTGGCAGAGAGAGAGAAGGAAAGAGAGAGAATCCCCAGCAGGTTCCAGACTGTCAGCAAGGAGCCTGACAGGGGGATGGAACCCATGAATCCATGAAGTGTTTTATTGCTAAACCCAAACTTAATTATATTCTTGTTGAGAAAATAGAAAGCAGATTTCCTAACCAGTATATTCTGCCATGTAATCACATTTGTCCATTTGTCAGCCCTTTCTGATATGTATATATGTATGTATGTATGTATGTATGTGTAGATATATGTAGATTTATATGTAGATATACATATATATATCTTGGTTAACCATTATTGTTGCACATGATTCTCTTTTTTAGTGAAAAACTATTGAATTATTCAGTTTTTCTTAAAAGTTCAATGATTTTTATATTTCAGATGCTCTTTAGTATTCAGTATATTCACAGCATGCTCAGGGCTTCCCTCACTGGTCCATTGGCTCTAATATCTATTAAAATAATTTTATTTTTCAAATGTTTATGTCATATTGCAAATGTTAGGAGACAAAATTGAATTTTGAGTATGGAAGGTCCTTCTTTTATCAAAAGGAAATATGCATTCTCTGACATTAATAAAAGTCATGTTGCCATTCTCTTCTAAGAAACTAACTAAAATTACAAAGAACATGAAAAATATATTTAGATGCTTGATTAAACTAAATTGGTTGATTTGTTTCCCTATCTGAGAAGTCATAATACACAAAAATAAAATTATAATTAATAAGAATGCAAGTGTGGCAGATAAATACTCTAGGTAATATTGAAACAATTGTCATTATTTCATGTGCTCACTATAGAAAAAAATAAATTTTACTTTTTTTGCAAATATTGCTGAATTTTCTTCTGAAAAGTACCTTAATGAGTAAATATATTTATTCAGTTCTCAGTGAGGTACTGGCTCTATCAAGGTTTTAGAAAAACAAACATCCATTCTCTATCTCTAAGTATATTAACTAATCTATAAAGGCTTGACATTCATTAATGCTTGCTGAGGGAAAAAAAAAAAAAAAGGAGTTCTAGGGATTGTATTTTGCTCAGTACGGCATCACTTACTTTCACAAGCCCTACTTAAACTTTGATTTCTAAATCTCTCCCCAGTGAAATCATACCTCAAAGATGTTTCATTAAAATGACAAGATAAGCTGCCTTGTATCTCTGTGCTGAAGTGGGGGCAAGGAACAGAGTTCTAGGAGATCTTACACAATGATTCCTAAGCTTTAGGGAAAGAAGCAGAAATTACTGATCTCAGTGAAAAATCTCTACCATGAAGATAACAGCCAAAAGAAAGGATGGGCTGACTGTGTGTAGACACTTGCTTGCCTTGATCTTGTATTGATAACTCACACAAAGTTAGAGTATAGAGGATGGAATTATGGATGTAGGAACTATTAGAAAGACTGTGCCTTTGAAGTTATGCATTTTAGAACATATTTTAAATGCATATTTGCACTGTTACAGCCTTTTACATTGTGCAGTCTTTAACTTTTGTCTACCCTTCTTCAAATTTGAAATATTTTCTTAGAGAATCAGTAATAGTTCAGATGTCTTCATTATATCCCAAATATTAGTTTGAACCATATGAAGTTGTTGCTATTTGGCCATTCTTTTGTCTATAAAAATGGTAACCTCAAATGGTTTAATCTAATAAAAATTGTATAATTCTCAAAATAAAAAGATAATATCCTATTACTTCGCTGCTTTTTTTTTTTTTTTACATATGAAACTCATGCTGTGTCTTTGTTGATCATTTACAGATTAAGTGTGAAATTTAAGAGATTTTTCTAGCCGATTTTTGTCATTAAAAAAGAGAGTTCAGGGGCACCCGGGTGGCTCAATCAGTTAAGCATCTGACTTCAACTCAGGTCATGATGTCACCATTCCTGAATTGGAGCCTCACATCAGGCTGTCTGCTGTCAGTGCAGAGTCTGATTTGGATCTTCTGTCCCCTTCTCTCTCTGCCCCTCCCCGACTCATTCTCTCCCTCTCCCTCTCCCTTCCTCCCTCCCTCCCTCCCTTTGCTCTCTCTCTAAACATATATTTAAAAAAAAAAAAAAAAGGGAGAGTTCAAATAGGAAAACCCATTCCCTGTTCATGGAGGGCCACCCTGGGAAACAGATCTTAATGAAGTCACTGAATCAGTTAGCCTGAGTTTTTTATGGATACATTCCTTAAGTTTGCATAGTATTTCTTCAGAAAAAAAATGCAGTGTGGTTGGTTAATCTATCATTTTCATTATTATTGTTCTGAGTAAATGTGCCGTGGTGATTCTCATACAGTTAAGAGACATTGTTATATTTTAGTTAGAGCTGGATGTTGAAAATGTTTCCTGAGCAACCTGATTCCAAATCACCTCTTCAATGAGAGTGATGAATCCATTCAGCACATGTTGACTCCTTCAAGTTTGACTTTGAAGTAGAAGTGACCTTTTTCTCACTTTATACACCTTAATATAGCTTTCTCTAGACTTGATATAAAGATTTCAACAATAAATGGAATTCTCTCAATTTTCCTTCTTTGTTGAAGATAGTGCTAATGTGAATGCTTAGTTTCTAAAACAAATATAATGACATTTATAAAGCCTCACAAGATAGGTAATTGCTTTAAAGAAATCATGATGTTTCTTCTTCCTTTTCCTGAAATAGAAATCATAGTCCTGTTGAAGACCCAGGATCCCATACATCATTAAAGCATCAATAGTGTATTCCTTCTAAAGGACGGGGATAAATTCCCCTTATACTAAAAATCACCAGGTGTCACAGAAGTACTAAGTGAAAAATGATCCTTATCATTTCTTTGTGGATTGCAATTTTCCCCTGTTGATCTAGGCTATAAATAGGAAATAAACAATTGCATTTGAAATCAGATAGTATGCAGATCTTACTGATGAATTTAGGTGAACAAATCATAGAAAGAACAAAATATCACCTGGTCCTAAATATTTGCCAAGGAGTGTTTAGCAACCTCCTCACTCTCCCCTCTTTTAACAGACACCAATTTTAATCCCATTTTTTGAAGAGTAACAGATACTTGTTTGTGAATATATTTTTAATTACCTAAAAGAGGAAAAATAGTTATGAATATTAAAAAAGTATTTATGTTCAGTGAACAAGCAAAATACACAGTCTTTAATATTCTTTATTTAATAAAGTCAGTGGCTCTTTCCTTAATTAAATCTTTATCTCAGGTAATTTATCAGTATTTGGACTATACAAAAGCAACTTGCTTTTCTAAATGGTAGAAACTCGGCTTCTGCAAACACTTGAGCCATTCACAAAATATAATGTAAAAAGAGGGCTGTTCTATTAAATTATTGCTCTAAGAGCCAAAAACCTACAGTATTTTTATTTCTGTTCTTCAGATATATTACATAGCAAGTAAATAGAGATTTTTGGAGAGTACTTCATTTTTATTCAGTTTGACTGGTAAGGTTTTTTATTAGCAAAAAAATATTAATTTTTAATTAGACTACATAGAGGAAGAAATACACAATTTACCTATTTGTGGCAATGCATCTCAGGAGGATGCCTTTTGTTCTTTTGGGGGGGGAGTTGTTTTTGTTTTTGTGTTTGTTTTGCATAGTGCTGTCTGCTGAGTAAGTGCCCAGTGGTTATGTGTTGATAGCTTGAAAGAGATATTAAAAACCAGATAAGGAATATGCTGAGGGTATCATTGAAGCAATGCTGATTAACTGTATCTAAGTCCTACCCGCTTTCCAATTTGGAGCCTCCTGTCCCAAGAGACATGGTTGAAACAAATGTGAAATTGTAAATCTTTTCTACTTAAACCCAAGTAAGAAATTAAGTATCTATTTGCAAGTTTGTCTCTGACCACAACTCTATTTCAATAAAAGTATAACAGTATTTACAGACAAGAATTACACAAAATAGCTAGATAGTGGCATGGTTATTTCATAAAATAGTATATGATATAACCCATGGGGATTTTTGAATTTAAAAAGAAAATTCAAATGCAGAGGTCAAATAGATACATCAACTTAAAATAAAGCACTTATGAAACTAAGCTCCAAGGAATGGCATTCTTATTTTTTTGAGAATCTTTTTAAAATTTATTCATTTTGAGAGAGAGAGAGAGAAAGAAAGAGAAAGAGTAGGGGAGGGGCAGAGATAGAGGGAGAGAGAGGATCCCAAGCAGGCTCCACTATCATCGTGGAGCCTGGTGTGGGGCTCAGACCCACAAACTCTGAGATCATGACCTGAGCCAAAATCAAGAGTCAGATTCTTAACCAACTGAGTCACCCAGGTGCCTCAGGAATGCCTATTCTTTAAATTCCAGTATTTTATCTGGTTTTACCAGCTTTTAGCAGGTTATTTAACCATAGTTATCATCCATAATGACTTTATTTTGAAAGAACCACATAATGTTCAGAAATTGACAATTATATCTCTGGGATATTGTTGCCTAATTTTGTAATTCTATTCCATTTTCTACTAACTGATTGACTCCCATGTAATTCAATGGCATCCATATTACTTACTCAGTAATCTGTAATTATAGACTTCCTCTAATGAAGCACCCTATGCTTTATTGCCCTGGGTTTTCAGGAGCACTGTGGGTTTCAATTTTAGAAAATTTGAACTTGGAAGTTCTGCTTTTTCCCAGATGAACATTATAAAGTAATGAAGAGGTGGTTAATCACTGTTGCCTTGATTGTTTGAAACACCAAAAGGCAATACCATTTAATATACAATTACCATGTTACTTTTAATATGTCTTCTTTTTTAATTTAAAGGTTGGATTCAATTAAATGTTAGTGGCAGTATGTTAAAGTTACTACAAATATCTGCCTTAGGAAGTTATTTATTTATTTATTTAGAAATTATTTTTTTCTATTGAATACCAACTTCCTTTTGTTTAGTAAAGCATATAATTAAAGTCTATCTAAATTTTAATTATTTAATAGAGCAGGATATTATTAACATGTATTTGTATAAATTGTCTAAATTACCTGAATTTAGGTCAGGCTTATGTTTCTATAGCACTCACTCTGGGAATTTAAACCCTTGAATAGATCTGAACAGCTAAAGAATATTCATATAATAATCTATCTAAAAGCTCTATCCATTTAAACTTGAAAGTATAAAACATCTCTCTTTTTTGTTGTTGTTGCTTTTTTCTTTAGAATTTACATTAATCTTTATTTCTTAAATTGGGTAGATGAGTGAAGATATACGGGTATGAACATTCAGGATATGTACAGAATGATAGAGAAGTAGCCTGGCTGTGTGGTTGGAGGAGCCAAAGAAAACATCTGGAAATAATTAATAAGGCCATTAGAGTTTGGATTGGATCTGATGGACCCTGAATGTTAGAAAAGGGGATAGTGTGATTAGAGTTCTAGTTTAGTAAAAGGAGAGAATAGAAACAGAGAATTAACCAAGTTGATTCATGTATCAGTAATCCAGGTTAAGGGATCAATGTTAGACTTGGAGAAGAAACTCTGATTCTGTGAGATCTAGCCTGCGATGAAGTGGTACAGCTTAGTCACTGAATTTGGAGATGAAGGTTCCAAGCCTGGGGAATAATAAGAAATGAGAAAATTGGGACGAGAAGTCATTAGGAGTGTGATTGGGTGGGGAAATCTGGGTGAATAAGCAAGGCTAAGACATATTGTCTGAGGCGATGGGAAATTTGATGATTTGCACTTGTAATGGGAATAAAAGTTAATAATAGTGATTCAAATTAAGGCATCTCCATCATAGAAAGCAACTAAAAGCCTTGAAACTGATCACTTCTTACCGTCCAAGAAAGAAAGGCCACTGTCCAGTGACACTTTGGTCTGCTTTCTAAATACTTATCTTTCACCACCTTGAAAGATAAGGTTGTCTCCGTCAGGTAACAGCAGTGAGATTGCTGGGTGGACAAACCATTCTAGCTGACTGAGAAAGTACCCAGCCATGCTCAGAGTCAGACTGACTCTCTCCTGGAGCAGATTATTGAATTAGAAATTATTGATGAATTTAGGTCAAGGCTTAAAGGTAAATCCTTCCCTCTCCCATTTTGAAACATCAATGTAAATTACACTATTGAGTTATGATAATGCATATCAGAAGTACATACCTTCAGCTGCTTTTATGAGGCAAGCGGCAACAGACAGCCTCTTAAGCATTACTGACTATGTTTCGTGCCATATGATCCTCCCCTACTTTCAGATTGGGCCAGAGATTGATTTTTTACCCAAGGACAACCATCTATAGTCTGGTCTATTTCATAAGAGACAGCCTGTCATAAACACTCCTCCCAAAAGTCTACTCTGTACTGGTTGAATAAGTTTGATTTTCTTCGGGAATTTGGACTCAAAGACACAAAGAGAATTCATTCACAAATGGCATAAAAGAAAATAAAAACAAGTAATAAGAGTAGGTGCACATGGTGTGAATGAATGGACATCAAGGTAATAAAGTAATAACATCAAATGACTAGGGCTATTGTTGTAGCTGGAGGGTTAGAGTCATGACTGTATCTTGAGTAGTATTTCAGTTCATGAGGCTGCAGAAGGCTGTTTCCTATTACTTTTTACTTATGTGTACATCCTTGCACTAAACCTCCACGTTTGTTTCTTTTTTTTTTTATGTTTTTATTTATTTGTGAGAGAGAGAGAGAGAGAGAGAGAGAGAGAGACAGAGTGAGCAGGGTAGGGTCAGAGAGAAAGGGAGACACAGAATCTGAAACAGGCTCCAGGCTCTGAGCTGGTTGTCAGCACACAGCCCGACGTGGGGCTCAAACCCACGAACCGTGAGATCATGACCTGAGCTGAAGTCGGACGCTTAACCGACTGAGCCACCCAGGTGCCCCCCCCCCCACGTTTGTTTCTTATAAACCATCTAACATGTTCATCAAGAAGATTATACCAGTAACCAGTTAAATAACCGAAGATCCTTCTTTTCCTTTTCCTTCCTCCTTGCCCCACCCCATTTGTGGATATAATTAATCCATGATAGTAGGGTATGTTAGGGAGTGAGGGGGGGACTGATTATACCACCCTTTCTCCCCTTCAGGTACTTGGGTCCAGAAGATTAGACAGCAATGGGGGAATGAAACACCTTGCAGCAAATATAAGATTGATATTTAAACTACAACCAAAAAATTATGGAATCTTGCCAAATGTCATTAAGAGACACGAAAGGGAGATTTGACATGGCATGTCTAATTACTCCATGTCAGAAAGAGATTGGTTGTCATACATGAAATCAACACTAGGAAAGCAGGTCTTCCACTGACCTTTGAAAAAAACTACTCTTTTTGTAACGGTTCTTTTGCAACTAGATTGTAAGGACTCTTAAATGTAATGCCACATAGAATTCTATATATAATTGTTTCATTATCCTGTCTCATTCTTGGCTTTGGCCCTCTAAAGGTATCTCAATTTCACAAAGGCTGATGTTGACTGCTTATGTTCCTTTCCTACCTTCCCTCCCTGATGAGCTTTTGGTTACTGATATGGAAGTCGCCAAGGTCCTTCAGCATCTCAAACGCAAATTGTGAGCTCGACAGATGTCTATAACAGCATGATGTTGATAGTGACTATGTGTACCCTAGAGCCAAACTTTTCTGTAAAGGGCTAGATAGTATTTTAGACCTCACAGGCCAAAATGTCTCTGTCACGACTATTCAGCTCTGATGTTGTGGCATAAAAGCAGTCATAGGCAGTACATAATGAATGAGCATGGCTATCATCCAATAAAAGTTAAGGACTAAAATTTGAAATCTATGAAAGTTTCATGTAGTACAAATATTCTTTAAAAAACATTTAAAATGTGAAAACCATTCTTAGCATGTGGAGTGTTCAAAAACAGGTAGTAGACTGGATTTGACCACTAGAGCCCACACCTTCTCTAGAAACATATTCCGGGTTCTAATGCTGGCTCTCTTACCTCCTACCTACATGACCTTGAATGAGTTACTTCTAAATATGCCTCAGTTTCTTTACTTGAAAATATGTTGGTATGGGAGTCCAACTTAAATCCCTTAAAACATATCTGACATATGGAAGGCTCTCAATAAATCACAGATGTTATTCATAGTCCTACTTCCAAAACCAGCTTTCTTTTCTCTTTTCAGAAAGTAGTTTAGATTTCCTTTGGTGGGTGGTTTTGAAGGGACTTAAGTTTATTCTTCTTCCAAATTTGTTTTTGCATAAATTTCCCTTCACAAGTGTTCCATGCCCTTAGTAAATGATTGATTCTTATAAGATACACATAGTATTTCAAAGGTTTCTTTGAAATATTAATTATTTAAAATGTTAAATGTGAGATATTTTACCAGAGACCTTGACAGTGGTTTTCTGGTAAGCACTAACATTCAGGTTTATTGGGTATTTGTTTATTTACAGAATGTGTAATTTTCTTCTCCCAATCTTCTAGCATAGAATAACTAGGAAAAAAATGAATATGCATAATCAAAGCTTTTCTTAATTTATTTTATTTTTAAATAGATTATTGTCAAGTTGGTTTCCAGTGCTCATCCCCACAAGCGCCCTCCTCCATGCCCATCACCCCCCTTCCCCTCTCCCCACCCCCATCAGCCCTCAGTTTGTTCTTAGCATTCAAGAGTCTCTCATGGTTTGCCTCACTCCCTCTCCCCAACTATTTTTCCCCTTCTTCTCCCCCATGGTCCTCCTTTAAGTTCCTCCTAATCCACCTACACGTGCAAACATATAGTATTTGTCCTTCTCTGCCTGACTTATTTCACTCAGCATAGCACCCTCAAGTTCCATCCATGTTGCTACACATGACCAGATTTCATTCTTTCTCATTGCCATGTAGTATTCCATGGTATAGATAAACCACATCTTCTTGATCCATTCATCAGTAGATGGACACTTAGGCTCTTTACATGTTTTGGCTATTGTGGAGAGTGCTCATGAACTCATGTGGAGAGTACCCACATGAACATTGGGGTACATGTGCCCCTATGCGTCAGCACTCCTGTATCCCATGGGCAAATTCCTAGCAGTGCTATTGCTGGGTCATAGGGAAGTTCTAGTGTTAATTTTTTGAGGAACCTCCACACTGTTTTCCATAGGGGCTGCACCAGTTTACATTCCCACCAACAGTGTAGGAGGGTGCCCGTTTCTCCACATCCTCGCCAGCATCTAAAGTCCTCTGATTTGCTCATTTTAGCCACTCTAACTGGCATGAGGTGGTATCTCAGTGTGGTTTTGATTTGTATTTCCCTGATGAGGTGGGATGCTGAGCATCGTTTCATGAGTCTGTTGGCCATCTGGATGTCCTCTTTGGAGAAGTGTCCATTCATATCTTCTGCCCATTTCTTCACTGGGTTGTTTGTTTTTCGGGTGTGGAGTTTGGTGAGTTCCTTATAGATTTTGGATATACATCCTTTATCTGATATGTCATTTGCAACTATCTTTTCCCATTCTGTAGGTTGCCTTTTAGTTTTATGGATTGTTTCCTTTGCCATGCAGAAGCTTTTAATCTTGATGAGGTCCCAATAGTTTATTTTTGCTCTTGATTTTTTTGCTTTTGGGGACGTGTCAAGTAAGAAATTGCTGCGGTGGAGGTCAAGGAGGTTGTTTCCTGCTTCCTCCTCTAGGGTTTTGATGGCTTCCTGTCTCACATTCAGGTCCTTTATCCATTGTGAGTTTATTTTTGTGTATGGTATGAGAAAATGATCTAGTTTCATTCTTCTGCATGTTGCTATCTAGTTCTGCCAGCACCATCTGTTCAAGAGGCTGTCTTTTTCCTATTGGATACTCTTTCCTGCTTTGTCAAAGATTAGTTGGCTGTACATTTGTGGGTCCAAATCTTGAGTTCTCTATTCTCTTCCATTGGTCTATGTGTCTGTTTTTGTGCCAATACCATACTGTCTTCATGATGACAGCTCTGTAGTAGAGGCTAAAGTCTGGGACGGTGATGCCTCCCGTTTTGGTTTTCTTCTTCAATATTACTTTCACTATTTGAGGTCTTTTGTGGTTCCATACAAATTTTAGGATAGTTTCTTCTAGCTTTGAGAAGAATGCTGGTGCAATTTTGATTGGGATTGCACTGAATGTGTAGATTGCTTTGAGTAGTAATGACATTTTAACAATATTTATTTTTCCGATCCATGTGCAGGGTATATTTTTCCATTTCTTTGTGTCTTCTTCAATTTCCTTCATCAGTTTTCTATAGTTTTCATCATACATATCTCTTATATCTTTGGTTAGGTTTATTCCTAGGTATTTTGTGGGTTTTTTTGTGCAGTTGTGAATGGATCAGTTTCTTGATTTCTCTTTCTGTTGCTTCATTGTTGCTGTATAAAAATGCAACCGATTTCTGTACGTTGATTTTATACCCTGTAACTTTGCTGAATTCGTGGATCAGTTCTAGTAGGCTTCTGATGGAGTCTAATCATTGTTTTTTTTTTAACTGCCATTAATATTAAGGTGTCTTACCAGAGGCAAATTGTCAAAAATTTGCCCCTGGCCAAAAAAGTTCCTTCACTAAAACTCCACCATTAGAAATTCATACATTTGTGTCAACAAACTTCTCTTTAAGGTACAGGTACATCAGGGAAAGTTAACTTATCAATTCAGTTACCCTAACAAACTTATGTAGCATCTAACATGTCGATACTTGGGGAGCAGTCACCTCATCCTTCACCATTAATCACTTGGGAGCAGAATACTCATTTGTTTGTGATCCCTAATGCAGTATTTATCTCATACAAAATGTACCTAAAACAGTAACCTTAAAATTGTTAAGGAAGAATAATATTCCCTATGAAGTTTGTGCAGGATCTGATGATTTGCCTCCATATAGGAAACTGTTAATTACCTGTTCTGTCAAGGAGATGAGATAACAGAATGAGTGAACTCTGTAACCAATATTTTCCCTGTAGTTTTACCTTTAATTGCTCTGAGATTAATTTTGCTTTTTGGTAGGTACCACTGTGCTAGCCCTCAACCTGTGAGCATAACATTTTTCTCTTTTGTTTTACAAATTTTCAACTGCCATGTAATGTAATTACTATACTTCCCCTAGCTCATCCTGTGGTTTCTGGTAATTTCTTCTGAGCTCCTGTGTCCTTTTTTCCCTCTTAAAAGTTTTCTTCTTTTCACCAGGAACATCTGCCTTCATTATTTTCTTTTTTTTTTTTTAATTTTTTAGAGTTTATTTATTTTTGAGACAGAGAGAGACAGAGAATTAGTGGGGGAGGGGCAGAGAGAGAGAGGGAGACACAGAATCCAAAACAGGCTCCAGGCTCCGAGCTGTCAGCACAGAGCCTGATGTGGGGCTCGAACCCACGAACCGTGAGATCATGACCTGAGCCAAAGTTGGACGCTTAACCAACTGAGCCACCCAGGTGCCCCATTATTTTCTTTAAAACTTTATACATTCTATGTATGCCCTCTTTTAATCTCTTTGAGGTAGTATCTTGATTTTCTTAAATACTTTTCATTGCCATAAATAACTTCATAGACGATTATCTTAGTTACCATCTGATGATTTTCCAAGTCACCATTCTCTCCATACTTCACTCACCTCCAGTTAAACAGCAAACTAATAAAAACCTCCCATCAGGTATAGGCTTTCCAGATGTTTGTAGACTGCAATACAAGTTGCCCAGGTTTTGTCATATCTGTGGATACAGTGCCAAATGATTGACTTCCTTTATTTCTGACTCATGTGTGGTATTAGTATTACTCTTACAGATAGATGTTATGGTTCTATAGCACATTGTGTTATTTTCACCATATTGTATTTGCCATTTACTTAGTCTGTTACCTCTTATTTTGTTGAATTATAAGAGCTGTTTTTAGCCTTGGGCCTTCATTTTTTTTCTTCTGTTTAGATCCCAGAGAAGGAATTTTGTTTCTCTCCTTTTTGATAGGTGAACAGTCTTATAATTTTGTGCCATCTACAAATCCATGGATCTTGCAGCGTGGTCTTACTCTGGAGCATAATAGATAGTGTGAAAAAGATTGAATCTAACATTGATTTTTCTTGTACTCTATTTATCACTGCCTTCTTATGCTGCCAACTTACATTTACTACTACTCATGACCTTGCTAACAAAACCCATTTTATTTTTGTATTTAGTCCTTCACCAATAATGCCAAAATTTTGCCCAGGGTTATATGCAGAATAATATTTGTCACTACAAATTAATTGCATTATTTGTATAACTGATTTATCTCCCACTGTGTCCCATTTTGTCTACGACTATGAGGCTGACCTTAAATGTTATCTTATCATTTCACTGTTTTGCTCGCTTTTTAGAGTCCTTTGAAGCACATTCAAATTTATTACTTTGATATCCAAAGCCCTTTAGAACTTTACTCTGATCTTACCTATCCAACTATAACTCCCATACATTTCAATTGTGTTGTTCTTACTGTGGCTTATCATGCAGACCATGCATATTTGACTTCAGGTAGCTATACTTAGCCAAAACAACTTTGACACATTTTACTCTCTTAAAATTATATGATATGAACAGGTAAAGCTAATATATGATGATAAAAATCAGAGTAAATATTGCCTCTGAGTGGTAGAGGCAAGAGGGAACTTTCTGGGGGTAATGGAAAGTTTCAATATCTTGCTTGTGGTAGTGCTTACGTGGGTGTAGGTACTTGTCACAATTCATCAAAATGTATACTTAAGATCTATGCATTACAATATTTATAAACTTACACACATACACACCCAGAGCAAGCAAGTGAACACGTGTGTGTCCTAGGAGTTAATACATCCAGATTATAATGTCTTCAAACCAGTCATTTTTCAACCTTTTTAATGTAATGTTTTCAGAGGCTTATCTTAAGCCCTGATTCTTCCATAAATCTTCCATGAAGAGTCTTCTGCAACTCTTCTAGACACACATGGTATGCTCCTACCCTCAGTAAGAAGCCTTTTAATTTTGTTTCTTTTGAGTCACTTTATACTGATTTGTTTTTGATAACTTCTTCAACTTTTGAGCAGCTCAACTTTTCCAGAAAGCCTTAACTATACAATTGAGAATTCAAGGAGGCTATAGTGAATTAAAGCCATATGCCCAGGTTGTTAGGATCTTAGGAAATAAATTTTATAGTATTGGCTTTAGTTTAGTCATTTTTTAGGAGTAATGAACTGGAGTTGGGTCTTAGGTGATGGGAATGTCCAAGGCACTAAGTGTTAGGTTCTTAGAAGAATAAGGGATTTTGTAATTTAAAATGTTTTATAAAATGAAAGGCGATTTCAAAGCATTTTTTAAATGTTTATTTATTTTTGAGAGAGACAGAGAGACAGAGAGCAAGTGGGAGAGGGTTAGAGAGAGGAGGGGACACAGAATCCCAAGCAGGCTCCAGCCTCTGAGCCGTCAGCACAGAGCCTGACATGGGTCTTGGGCTCATGAACTGGGAGATTATGACCTGACTGAAGTCTGACAGTCAATCGACTGAGCCACCCAGCACCCCTCAGAGCATTTTCAAAAACTGTGAAGGGTCAGAGATTTTACCCTTCTTGTATGCTAACAAGTCAAGCTGCCTTAATTTCAGGAATGCTTGCAAAAGAAACAAGACTCCAGGGTCAGAGACAAAGAATTCTGTCATTCACGGTACAGCCAGCAGTGTGAGCTTCATGCTCATATTGTTTTCCCTTGCCTTCCAACTCCCCCATGGCAATACCAAGGTGAGCTCAAGTGGATGCTATGCGCACAGTGGGTTTGTGTTACTTCTGAGGAACCCAAATCATTTATAATAAAATGAAAGTAAACTGCCTGAAATTTCCCTAGAGGAAAATATAATCTGTCCTCAAAACAAACAGACCTACCATCGGCTCTGAAGGGAGACACTGTATCTTTCAAGGGTGTTAACTATAAAAAGATAGTCCAGAAAAAAGGTCATCAATACTTGTGCTCATAAAATGCACAGAAATTTGAGAAGCCCACAGAGAATTGCCTCTAAATAAGTTTGTGCTACCCATTGGGGAATAGTCTTGCACAAAGGTGTTCCAGATATAGTTAATTTACCTAGAACTAATATTAATCTGTGGCATCTCCAAACTCTTCTGAGGAAGATTAAATGAACACAACAGAGGTAAATGTTGATGAAAATTTGAGGTCAACAGACATTCTGTATCCACTGAATGACCAACACTGTTGGAAACATGAAATAGAAGGTATATTCCATGTCTTTCATTTTACCCAAAGATATGTAGCTCACACAGAGCCCCAGTGGACTGCATGTAACATGCCTAGCTAGCTCCTTAATACTGCCTGTGATCTAATTTCAGGATCAAATGTTAGAAACTTGCCTCTGAATTGTTACTTCCCAGACATGCCCATATATTACCATTTTAGTGGCCAAAAAGCATTACCAATTTTTCCTTGATATTCTTTCACTCAGTAAAATAAGTTTTGAAAGAAGTAAAAAAACACAATTTTCTATGCAATTCAATAAAACTATTTTCCTTTTCAATGAAAAAAAAAGACATTTTTTCCCTGAGTTTGACCTCATAGACTAAGAAATAGAAAATAAAAACAACTACTCATTACAAAGCACGTCCAAGTAAGAATTAATAGTTCTATGAACTTGGAAATTCTAAGTGAATTGTCAACCTCACACAATTCAACTGCATACCAAATTTCACTGAAATTCATTTAAAATAAAGGATAATGTCTTTCAAATGATCATTTTAGCTCCCATTTTGTTTTAGAAAGAGTAACTGAAATATAAATCAGTTCTATGATATTTATAAACCCTTCATTCCTTCAGGCTATGTATTTCAGGAAAATCTCTCAACTCATGAAAAGTTATGGAGCAAAAGAAAAAGTAATGGTGGATTGAAACCTACATTTCTTTCTTTTAATACATCAATGATATTTACAGAGACCTAGCCTTTTTCTTTTCTTTTCTTTTCTTTTTTTTTAAGAACCATCTAGCACATGCCTTCTCATCAGAGACAGTATATCACCCCCAAGTGGATGAATATTTGTTCTTGGGGAGGTGGGCAGAGAAAAAGCTTAGATATTACAATTGTTTGTGACCCTCCAAAGGGCCACATTATGTAAACAGATATGCAGTACATCTGTTGTATTAAATTTAAATGGTGGGGGGATGAGGAAAAATTTCTAAAAAGGGGGAGGAGAGAAATGATAATGGGAAAAAAGGTTTAGAAACCATAATCTAGCATAATATTTTGACAGGTGCTGTCAGCTGGCAACCATTAATTAAGTAAAGGAATTTATTTTTAATTCCTCTCTATATCATATTTGTTCCATCTTTTTAGTAAATGTATATATAATACATTAAAGAATTCTAATGAAATAGCCTCCATATCTTTATGTTATAATTTTTTTAATGTTTGAACATTATTTATGTAAAGTGACAAATACATACCATTTTGTAGTCAGGTTTTTTTCACTTTTATACCTATATTTGTTTTTCTACATGGTATTTATAATGACTTTTTTATAATGATACATGAAATTCAGTTATACTATGGTTTGCTTCTGGTTGTACTTCTATATCTCTAGAAATTCCTTTATGTCTTCTCTACAATTCTACTTCTTCTGACTGCCTAATAAAAATTGAGGTACTCGGGAATTGCATCCTATGGTCTCTTCTTGTAGAGTACCTCAGGGTGATCTCATGAATCTTCCAACAGTATTCGAATCTTTAGCTTCAGCCCAGACTTCAATCCTGGGTTTCAGACCAATATTTTCAACTGCTTACTGGATATCTCTACCTAAATGCTGTTCAAAATATAATCATATTTTCTCAGACCTATAAAATGGGTGATGGGCTCTGAGGAGGGCACTTGTTGTGATGAGCACTGGGTGTTATATGAACCAACTTGACAATAAACTATATTAAATAAATAAATAAATGTAAATCTGATCAAGTCACTTCCTATTGCTTATAGCTATGTTTACCAATACAGTAGCCACTAGCCACATAAAAGTAACAAGCAATTGAAATGTAGCTAATCTGAAGTGAAATGTGTCAAAATAAAAACACATTCGATTTCTGAGATTTAATCTGATTAAAAGAATGTAAAAAACAAATGATTATATATATAAATGAGTTAAACATTTATTTAACATATGAAAATAAATTTCATCTCTTTTTATTTTTTTTAAATATGACTACTAGAAAGTTTAAAATTATGCAGCTCACATGTTTGGCCTGCATTATATATTTCTACTGGAGAGTGTTAACTTACAGAAAAGTACTCAAACGCATATCATGAAATGATGATCTTTTATCATCTGGTCACCATATGCCCAGTCCATTCTGTCCTCTGCTAGCTGCATGCAAAGAGGGCTGGTCTTGGTGTCAAGACTGACCTGGGTTCATACGTGGGCCCCTCCACATGCCAGCTGTGTGATCTGAAACAAGATGCTTTTAACTCTAAATTTCAGTATCCCCAGATGAAAAACAGAAATAAAACCTATTTCAATGTGTTGTCGGATTAAAAGATACAACAAATGTAAAGTGATTCCTGCATAAAATGTAATTCTCCCAGGTACATTCTAGCCATGCCAAATTACTTTCAGTTCCTCTTTTCTTTCTATTATAGATAGCAGGTGACCATTTAGATGTGTCTGCAGCTTTAATATTCCTAAATGTGCATAATCCCCTTTCCCTGGTTAGTCATTGGGGTTCTACTTTCCTTTCATTTTTTCTGTTTTTACCAAATATTAGACCCGAGAACCGCTGTGCTTCCCTTTGTTTTTTATTTAATATCATGTCCTAGTGAATTCATTTTAAAAGAACAAATGATTGATGTAACATTGAAGAAATCTCAAGTCAAACAAAGGGCATAATCAAAAGAGGTTTTAGCTTGTTCTTGCCCCATAAGAGAATTTTTTCTTCTGTGATCTGATACCCTGTAGTCATTCTTTAAACAAAGTAGGATTTAAATTTAACTTTAGAATAGCATCAAAAACAGTTTCTTCTCCTTCACTCCTGTCTTCTCTTAACCTTTCTGCCTACAAATGTCCTCTAACCTAGACCCACACATTGAGCTACCACTCAAATTAACCAGTTAGTTAGGATGCTTTTTATCATCAGCGAGGCTGGATGGTAAGATGGGCCTCAGCTCACTTGTGGATTGTCCACAGTGTATTAGAGTTTCTGGCAATAAACACCTTGAGGCAAATGCTCTAATAAATCTTAAATGTGTTTTTGATGTCCAGAATTGTCAAAGATAAGAGTAGGGTAAAATGTTTTAAGTGTATTTCCATTAGGAATTTCCATATACATCTTTTGAATACCCTGCTCATGGAATCTTAGCAGCTCTTTCCCATAGGAAAAAATTAGAAACACAACAGCATTCTAAAAGGGATGATGAGACTCTGGCTAATGTCTCTCAAATGTAAAATGCGGCCTTTCAAATGATTTGGTCACCTTTTCCTTCTACAATGTCAGCATTTTGAAATGGGTAAAGGATATGGATTAGGTACAAATTGAATGCAAATGTGTTTAGAAAATAGTGTCTTTTGAGATAATCGCAGATGATGGTTGAATGTTGATGGTATTAATACAATCAGTATTTAACCTTGTGTAACTCCGCTTCATCAAATCATGCCCTGCACATTGATTGTATTAAGCCAGGTCAGTGGTTTCTTGCTTAGGAATGTCTTAAGAGAATCTTAACAGGAACTCAGCAGTAGCTGATCAGCTACTGTTTATTTGCATACTGAGTGTGTCATCAATAATACAAAAGACAAGGTCCTTAAGTTGAAAGAACAGTGGGATTGGCATGAATTTTGCTTAATGGTGCATAATAAGCAAAGTAGTCTGTGGTGCTAGAAATTGACAGGATCCATTAGGCTTAAACAGATATATGTCTTTAATTTAGGGATATAATGTAAATCTGACAGGAGTTTTTCCCTTTATTTTCCTGTAGTTTAACTTTAATTGCTCCAATATTAATTCTGATTTCTACTATCCCCTCCAGAGGGTGATGAGACTGGAGTAATGGATAATCTTCTGGAAGCCCTACAATCAGGTGCAGCATTCCGAGATCGCAGAAAGCGAATTCCAAGGAATCCAGGTAAAATCCATTATAGCTTACATGAGATTATAAAATGTGAATGTTCTTAGCCAAATACCATGCCCTGAAAAACCTTCCCTATGAATATTGTTTTAACAGATGATCTCAGTTCATGTGTGAAATCTCAACAGGCTTCTATGTCTATGTGATAACAAGTTTCAGCTTGGTAAAAGTATATTCAAATAACTATAGACTTTGCAAAAATTTTCAGAAACAAGGACTCCTGCTGGGTTTCATATTAAATATTTTCATTGTTATTTTTTGTGCATGTGGTTTGGGTGGAATGTAGCTTAAAACCATAAATGTAATTAAATCATTAAAAGTAATTTGCCCTAGTGATGTCATACTAGCTATTTACAGGTAAGGAAACTGAAATTATACTTCTTTCTAGAGGTCATTTTGGCTCTGTAATACAATCAATTTGCCATTCTCCATGTTAACAAAGAGAGGAGAGGAACAGATAATGTAAGATCCCCAAAAGTCTGAAAGCATTTGAACCCCTTTTTCATACATTTTTGATTAGTAACAAAACCAGATTATGAAAATTGATCTAAGGGAAAGAAAAACATAAAAGAAGCCAAATAGCCTTCCTCACTCAAGTAGTACAAAAGTTGTCTGTCTTCTCTGTTCATACCCTAGGACTGAGGTAGGTAATAGCTTCTTTCAGAATAATCCAAGGAGCTATACACCTCCTCCTTTAAGGAAATTTCTATATTTTTAATTTATATCTTTTTGGAAGAAGAAGAAGAAATTAGGTGTATTGATTTTAAAAGTCCTCTTAGTGGGCGATGGAGCTATGTAGAAAAGTAAATGTAAAAGTTAATAGTAAACATATAAATTCTACTTAATTTAGATAAATAAGATTTACATTGAATAGCCTGCAATTCAAAAAAATATTTTGTATTTGGACTGGAAACCATCATATGTGTTCAGAGTGGAAAGTGGTAGCTCTTTCAAACCACTGTACTGCAAAAAACCAGTTGAAGGCAATGGAGCCCAGTACAGAATTGTCCAGGAAGGCTTGTGGCAATGGTGAAATTTATGGTGGAAGACAAGAATACATGTTATGGTCATCTATTTTGCATTTGGGTGAACTTTGATGGATATAAAGACATTGGATATGGCGTACAAAAAGAGTGAAAGACTGGTGGAAAGAAAAGTAAAATCTCTATTTGTATATTCATATTAATCTTTAAGGTAATGATGCAAAGCAGAATACTAGGAGCACTACTAATCTGTAACACTAAAACAGCCATTCCATCTATCCTCAGTCTTTATCTGTAAAATGAAAATTTCTACCATGCTATCAGAGACCCCTTCCACCTCTTAAGGAAAATAGAAACCACTGTTATTTCTTAAACTATCAAAGCATTAATAGTGAAAAGCAAACTGAAATAATTTTTTATCAAGTCAGTTCTCTGATAAGCAGCTGATAAGTATAAGCATGTTATTCTGTGCCATAAAAGAACTCCCATTATCTTTCTAGGCTGTTTATTTTTATTTTTTTATTTTTTTATATTTTTATTTATTTCTAGGAGAGAGAGAGAGAGAGAGACAGCGTGAACAGGGGAGGGTCAGAGAGAGAGGGAGACACAGACTCTGAAATAGGCTCCAGGCTCTGAGCTGGCAGTCAGCACAGAGCCTGACGCAGGGCTCGAACCCACGAACCGTGAGATCATGACCTAAGCGAAAGTCGGACACTTAACTGACTAAGCCACCCAGGCACCCCTAGGCTGTTTATTTTTAATATATATTTGCTAAGGCCCCTGTCTGATTAATCTCACATCTCATACTGACTCTAGAGAGATTGTACTGAGAAAGAGAGAGATCATTCCACAGGGTTTCTGTAAGTTTGGTACTCAAGGGATATAGTGTCATCAAGTGTGAAATACTGACAATAGATTCACAAACTGCATAATTTTACAGTATGAATTCCAAATTGGGGCCTCCTTTGGTTTGTAGCTACAATGCCTCCAGGAACACACAGGGTGAAAAATATCAGCACATCTAGTCCTGGCAGTCATTCCAAGTGACAGCAGCCAATGCAAATATCCAGCAGTATAAAGAAAGTAGAAGTAGACAGTGGCAATGATTGATAAAGCATCTTGAGCATCAGTGTTCAAATGAGGGAAACTCGGAGGATGGCACACCATTGACAAGTCTGCCAAAAACTCTCCTGCCTGCTTGCCTCTTTCTAAAAGCAACAGAACTGGGGATTTCCCCAGACTTCCTCCTTGTTTCTGACTTCCTAACTAGATCATCTTTTCTTGCTGGCCTCCTTTTGTTGTCACTTTCTTAGGTACCTTACTTGGTTCCTTTTCAATGCCCCATTGACTTTATATATATTTTCCTTGGTCAACACCAAAACCCTTGCTCCTTTGAAATAACATCTATTTCAATAGGATAAGATAAAGTCAGAAAAAATCAAATTATAAAGAAGGCTATTTTTATCAAGTAAAATAAAATAAGAAGAAATAGCCAAAAAATCTGAAATCAGAGTCAGCCACAAACAGCAGATGTACTGCTCTGCTTGCCATATCCATTATTATCACTTACAGATGGAAATTGTGATATGTAAAATACAGATATCTACAATTGTGCTTCTAATTGCAGTGTTTTCAATTCAGCATTTCAACAAAATGAGGTGATGGTTTATATTCTTCACTAGAAAATCAAAATATTAATAAATGGCATGATTGATTGCCTAAATTATAAATATTTCACACTGAGCCTGTGTCCCCTCCCCAGGAGCTACCAAATTAGGCATCTCAAAGCTCCCAAATACTGCATCTAGTCCAAATACTGAGAATGTTGTTTTCAGAGCCGCAAAAGATATATTTCAAAGGAGACTATTATAAAGGAATACTTATGAAAAGAATATTGATAACTAGAGTAGCACAGACTTCAACCAGTGAGAATATACACAGCCAGTAAGTAGCCACTATAGTTGTACTAGTACAAACCAGCTGAATATCAACCCAGATTATAAATTTTGTTAATACCAAACTCCTAGATTAGGAAATGAGCCCCTAAAATTCATTAATTTATTTTACATCTGATCTGTGAAAAGTATATGCTAGATATTGGAGGAAAATGTAAAAACAATTAAGATTTCCTTAATTATAAGACTCTTGTGTCTTGTGGGAAAGATAAAAAATACAGAAAATTTACAGAATAAGGCAGAAAATAATAAGTATTATACAAGAAGTATATTAGTATACTTTCTGAGTTCAGATGAGGGAAATATACCTTATTAGATATATCAGAAAAAGAGTCATGGAAGAAAAGGTTCTGAAGGATGAGTATGGATTTCAGCAGTTGGAATTAGAGGTAGGGATAATGTGCAAATGAAATGTCATTAAGAAAAGTGCCTGGGTGGCTCAGTTGAGCATCTGACTTTGGCTCAGGTCATGATCTCCCAGTTGGTGATTTTGAGCACCGCCTTGGGCTCTGGGCTGACAGTTCTGAGCCTGGAGCCTACTTCCAATTCTGCATCTCCCTCTCTGCCCCTTCCCTGCTCGTCTTTTCTCTCTCTCTCTCTCTCTCTCAAAGTAAATAAACATTTTTTTAAAATAAAAATACAGAAATAAGAAAATGCAAAGCACTTTGGTAACATGGCAGATAGTATGCCTAGTAAGAAAATAAGCTATATGAAATATAGAAGTATGGAGATAATTCTGGAAAAGTAAGTTGGTGCTACAACATAGAATGCTTGAATAAGAGTCTAAGGTGTTAGCACATAATTCTTTCGGCAATGGGGATATATTGAAGGTTTTTAAGCAGTGGAGGAACATGATCAAAGCAATATATTAAGGCATTTAATGTATAAGAATGTAAGTGATGAATTAGAGTCTACTATCATACCCTTAATTAAGAGAGATAATTTAGGGGAAGAGGGTAGCCAGGAGTCAAGGATAATCCTAGGGTTTTGAGTTTGATTAGCTGAAAGGACAGTTAAATTATGAAAGAAAACTATTAAGATCAGGAAAAAGAGTGGTAATGGGAGATAAAGTAAGTTTTATGAATGTGAAACTGAAAGTGACAGTAGAGCATTGAGATCAAGAGGGCCAGAAATTTCTTGGAAATATAAATATAGATTTCATCACAAGATGGTTGAGTTTGTGCGACTTCTGGTTATAGTACAGAACTGGAGGGGATTATTAGAGTGACTATTAAGAAAAGAAGGATCAAAAAACAGAACTTTGAAAATGTCCTCACTTGGGGGCTAAAAGTAGAACTAGCAAAGAAGATAGACCAGGAGTCTTTGAGCAGGTGGGAAGAGAAGCAGAACATTATTCTAGGAGCAAAGGAAAAGGGAAGTATTAAGAAAGCATAAAAGGTGGGCATTTTCAACAATGACATATGCTATGGCAGAATCAAAAAAGATAAAGACCAATGATTTGCCATTTGGGACTTTTCTATCAATCTTTTAAGAGCATCTTTTCAATATTTGGATGGAACTGGGAACCAGAATGCAGGAATTAAGCAGTGAGTAGATAATGAGGCTACAGGGATTAATAGTATTCATTTGACAAATGAACAATTCTGTAGGATGCTTCCTCGGTGTCATGTATTGGGTTAGGTACTAAGGGTATAGCACCAATCAGGACACTTGCCTCAAGGAGCTCACATGCCTTTGGGAAAACAGGAATGTAAGCTGTATGATAAAATTGCAATGTATTTTTATATGTGCTGTTATGAGAGAGGAAGCAAGTGCTTGTGTAGCCAAGGAGTTAGAGTAGCTTTCCCCACCCCCATCCCTTTGCCTCTCAGATTTGCATCCTTTGAATATGGACTGTGCTTTTAGGAGTTTGGTAGGTGAAAGGAACATCTCACTTTTCCTTAATAACCTAGTATGTATCTATCCCTTATGAATTTTGCTGAACCTTTCTGGACCCTCTTTGCTACAGCCTTTGTTAGCACTCCGGATGATAAGTTCCATAGCTACAATCCACTTTGGAAAGAATTACCAATAAGTATTCCTGACTTTGTCATTATAGCATCAAAGATAAGCTTTGGAAGAAAAAAACACATGGAGGAAAACTTTGCAGGATTGAAAAACACACTTAAACTATAAATACACAATGCCATATCTGTTCTATTACTGAATACCTGTTGTTGATACTTAGAACTTGCTTCTCTTCTCTCAACCAACTTGACTTCTTCATTCTTTGCCCACTAGAAGTAAATATAAACAATTCTTCTTAGCAATAGATACCTAACAACTATTTTGGCTATTACTAGATTTTGGTATATAGTTATAGAAATTTAAAAATCACATAAAAGTAGCATTATGAAGAAATGAAGCCAGGACCAGAATAAATGTAATTCAGTTTTAGAACTAGACAGGGTAACCAGGAAAATAAATTTGAAAAATAAAAGAAACTCAGGGGACACACAATTATACTTTTATGGATCATCAAGATAACAATATAAATGAGAAGGTATAATTTACCACTTGAGAACAGATAAGGGACAAGAAACATAAAAAAAAAAAAAAAAAAAACACCTGTAGGTATTAGGGAAAATATATTTACAATAAAACAAAACCCAAATCCCACATTTTCCTGGGCCTCTCTACCTTGCATAAATAACAAAACTCACATTTTCCTGCTTCTTGTCTTCACATACACTTTCAAGACCTCAACTGCCTATAAGCGACCTCTGCAACATTCTGAGAGGCTCTCAGGAGGCATTTCACAAAAATAGTCACCCATTAATTTTCTTCTCCTCCACCTCTAATACCATGCATTTCCATGCCTGCTGTTTGCTTTAGCAATGGGCATTTCCATGCCTTCATGATGCCAGAGTTTGACAGTGATCAGTGACAAAGCAGGGGGAAACATCTCTCTCTTCCTTTACTGTGACACTTAACCAGTATACCAAGCAGCACTAGCTTGTTTCTTAAAGTCTTACATTTTGAGGGAAACAGCTTTGAGTTTTAAGTTACATTCCTCTTGATCGCTGTAGGATTTGGCCTCATATAATGCCCATAGACAAGCCCATGACATAATCCATGTAGCACTCAGTATCATCCTCGTTTTTTGATGACCAAGTTCTATTGGGGCTTTGTATTTGTTTGTTTTTATTATTACAAGGTCAAGCTGGTCATTAATACCAAACTGCTTACTTCTTTCCCCCTTAGGATGAGTTATTTCCAATGAGGTTCCTCATTCTTCTATTTTGTAAGTGTTCAAATCTTGGACTAGCCAACTAAACCCCATTCTGTCTGTAGTAATTATATTGCAGTGTGCAGTTCAAATCTAGTAAAAAATGGCATAATGCAAGCAAATTAAAATGGGGCATTTACCCAAATGACATTTATTGATCAAATACTATGGCCCAGGCAATAGTGCTAGGGCCCTGGAGTGTAAAAATGGATAAAACATGGGTCTTAGATTCAAGCATTCACAGACAGATATATACACAATATAAATGTTATGTTATATATATGCAGAGAGTGCTAAAAGAGAAACTAACTGCCTAGAGAATTTAAGATATCTTTCATAATGAAAGTGGCATTTGAATTGTGTTTTGATGGATGAATAGTAGTTTACTTGGGAGAGAACAGGAGGAGTAAGCATTTTAGGTAAAGGAAATGGCAAATACATGCAGTGGAGCTAGGGAAGGGTACAGTGGCAATGATGGGAAGTTTGTCACAACAAATAACCAGTAGAGCTTTTTAAGTAGAGGATTACATAAATATGTACACATACACACACACACACACACACACATACACACACACACAGAAAAGCAAGAGGGGTTGAGGATGGAAATAACAGATTGGGGGGGGGGGGCATTTATATATATAGTGTTATAGAAACCTTGAGATTACCTAGAAACAGTATGTCCAATGAGAGGTAAGTAGGCCAAGAACAGAGTATTTGGGAATAACAGTATTGAAGAGGCAAATAGAGGAATCAACAAAGGACATTGAGGGGAAAAGGAGTTAGAAAGAAAAGAAGAGAAGCTGCAAAAATTTGACATCTAGAATACCGAGGGTAGACAGAATTTCAGAATGGAGAAAGTCAGCAGGGTCATATTCTGCAGGAAGTTAAGTAAATTGATGACTGAAATAGACCAATGGGTTTGTCAACTAGCAGGTAACTGTTGATCTTTTCCCAAGCAGTTTCAGTGGAACAGTGAAAGTCAAGAGCAAGGTTCTAATGGATTAAAAAATGAAGAATATCTTTTGTAGAGAAAAGTAGGAAGTGATAAGGTAAATTGTGTCTCTTCTAGAAATTCTGAGAGGAAACTCTAGACACTTATAAGGGTCTTGAAGGAGTTGCTAATCATAAATTAGTATGTCTAGTTTCATTTACAAACATGTAGCCTTTTCCACTCTTAATTCAATTGTATTTATTGAGCATATACTCTATGACATAATTCAAATATGTTAGCATACCTAGTGCTTTACAGAGTTTGCAAAGCACTTTCTCATTTATTGTGCGATATGTGATTCATAATCATCTAATGCAGAGAGACTTGTCTCATAAGTTAAAATGAAAGACATTTGTGGCCACATATAAAGAGAGAATAGATTGGGGGTTGAAGAAAGGTTTTCTTAAGTTAACTGGGTAGAAGCTGGGGGAGATGTGAGGACAGAGACAAAGGATAAGACCATCTTCAGAAAATCTTTGTCAACTTTAGAATCAACTGGTTTGCAACTGGTGAAAGTCAGGAGTGGGTGGGTCATAGTATATATGTGATTTTCTTGAGATGAGGAAAGGAAAAGGTGAAGAAGTAGCAAATCAAATAATCCTCACTTAGTGTTCTCAGTAGTGTTAGTTAGCTTGGCACCTCTTGGCAATAACTAAAAGGTAAATAATAGGAATCTTGGAGAATTGATCAACATTCAGGTCATAGATAAATATACAAGAATGGGTAAGATAATTTTGAGAAAACAAACATTTGTGGCACTGGTTCTCACCCCTGGCTACACACTGGAATCAATCACTTTGAGGAACTTCTAAGAAATAACCACATCCTGTTCCTCTCTGGACAAATTAAATACAAACTGTGGAGTCAGAATCTGGGCAGTGGTATGTTTTAAAAGTTATTCAGGCAAGGGTGCCTGGGTTGCTCAGTCAGTTAAGTGTCTGACTCTTGATTTGGGCTCAGATCATGATCCCAGGGCCGTGAGATCAAGGCCCACATTGGGCTCTGTGCTGAACATGGAGCGTGTTTGGGATTCTCTCTCTCTCGCTCTCTCTCCCTCTCTCCCTCTCCAAAATAAATCAAATTAAAAAAATCAAAATTATTCAGGAGATATTAATGTGCCACAAAAGTTGAAAACCACCAATTTATGCAACTAGTGTGGAAGCTTGGAACACATGAAAAAGAGCACGAAAGAGGTTGGTTATGGAGGTGTGAGGAGAAAGAAAGCTACTGTGTTATCACTTTTCAAAGAGAAAATGCCAACTAACATCATGTATAGCCAAGAGAACCAATAAAATAAGGAAGGAATGGAAAGGATCCATTGGATTTAACTATTAGGAATTCATAATAATTTTACCTAATTTTGAAGACCTTTTTTTAAAAAAATATATTTATTTTTGAGAGAGAGAGAGAGACAGAGCACAAGCAGGGGGAGGGCCAGAGAGACATGGAGACAGAATGTAAAGCAGGCTTCAGGCTCTGAGCTGTCAGCACAAAGCCCAACATGGCTCGAACCCATGAACTGTGAAATCATGACCTAAGCCGAAGTCAGCTGCTTAACCAACTGAGCCACCCAGGCACCCCTTTAAGTCCATTTAATTTAGTGTCATCTTTTTTCAACACTACATGTGAATTTTATGACAAAGTATATACCTATATTAATTACATAGATTGTTTTCATTTTATTTATGGAAATTAAATTTTATTTCCGGGACAGGCATACATATGTATTGATTAATAAGATCTAGGTTTGCATTAAGGAAGGTAGGAACAGAGGATTACTATGTGGTCTGTCCTTGATTATTCTTTCACAACTATAAAACAAATTGAATACAGACCATTTATGCCCTATTTATATGCAAAATTGTCCTAAGCAAGCACTGATGATGTTCTCTATAGAAATTTCAATCACTTTTGCTTGTCTCTTCTCCTGCACAATATAATCAGCTCTGCTGCACATTTCTTCTCGGGTGATCTCTGCAGGCCAGTAAGTGATAAGGTCAATGTCAGTTGATTTTTTAATGAGAATATGAATTTAGCAGGATTCCTTTAGATATTGGGATGTGGGATAAGTTAGAACACTTATTATGCAGTGATAAATTTTCCTTGGTAGTTTTAATTCTATGTCAAAAGTTTACAGGCATGGTAATGTTGGTAGTTAAGCTCACACAACCACCTGCTTCTTTTATAAACCCTCAATTCGGGAATAAATGGTTGGAACCCTATATGTCAGGTGAGACCACTCTAATATGAATAGACATTGTGCATTTGTAACTACATTAACCAACACTGTATTCATCAGACTGTAATAAGTACCTTGAATTTTCTGGGAAACTAATTGCCTTCAAAATGAAAGGGGAATAATTATTTTAATTGGTGGTTTGTGATTATGGGCTTATCTCTTTCATATGGATTCAGTAGTATATTATTGTGTATTTTCCTAAACAGGGATAGGAATTTGTAAACTCTGTTTCCTCATCAGCCAAATTCCATCTGCTGCTGCAGTAGCTAGATTCACCTGGAAATGAATGTACCTCCACCCATCTTTTAATTTTTGTGAAACCTTTGAACACACCTCTCTTGCGTATAATAATTTGAATCTTAACTCTTGGTAATTCCTTTCCTTGTGTCCATTAAAATGAGAGGAGTAGAAGGTAAAGGAAGAAAGGAAAAGGACAGTGAGTATCTTGAACTCCATAAGACTCTTTTGAGATTCAAGTTTTTTTTATTATTAATCGTTGGTATTATTTGCGTTTGCAAAAACATGAGTCCAGAGATTTTGAACCTAATATAGTGTTTCACCTATTCCAGGAAACCTTGTAAGGTTATGCTAATGCCAACCCTCTTAAAGATATACATGATACAAAGTGTTAGAATACTACAAGGCTTAAAACTGTGTTTCACTATTAAAAGATTATGATGTATTTTTAGCACCTAGCACATAACTCAGTTTAATATATGCTCTTGATAACTGTGTGTTGAATAGTTCACGATTATAAAAAAAAAAAAAAAAAAAAAGATTTGAAATCTACATTAAATCCTTTTCAATATATTATACCTGAAGCTATCTCTAAAGTTTGAAATTTAGGGGATGAAAGAAATAGAAACTTCATTCTACATCACTGTAAATGGAATTCCATTAAAGCTGAGTTTATTTTATGGGCAAACTTAAATGTCCAATGTATGTTACCTTCAGATGACCTTTATACTAGTAATATTTAGGCTTGACAAGTAAAGAAAAAATCTGAGTTTATCTAAAACACAATATATTATTATATGTCATTACTCTTACATCCCTCGTGCTTCCATTTGAGTACCACCTTTTTGTCATTCTCAAGTCGCAATTTTTTCTACTTCTAATGCTTAAAGGGAAAAATTCTTAATACTATCAGAGAAAATACAGGAAAAATAGAACGTTTTGTTTAAGTTTTACGTATCTTCTCATTATTCTGCAAATATGCTCTGTAAGGGGAAGTAGACAGGAGTTAGTGAATCTCTTTAGCATAAATGTAAGTAATTAATAACTTTTCCAGCTTTCTCACAGATCTACTCAGAACAGATCTTTCTTAAGTTTAAGAGTTTTTATTTAGTATATATGAGTATTTTAAGGATTTTAACTGTTTATTTGAGGGACATATAGAATCCAGGGTGATATTTTCTCTTTCCACCTGAGAAAGTTTTAGCTTGAGATTTCTAGGGTTATGGTCTGTTCTATTGTTTGTCTCACATAGATGCAATATATAGCAAGGAATACAGTACCCTGTGAGCAATGAACAGGGATTTTTTTTTATTTCATGCATTATTCACAATTCTGCAGTGGTTTCAGAAAGTCAGTGTATGTCCCAGACACAAAGAAATGAAGAAACACAGAAACAAGGATATGATTTTCATATCGTTGTTTAGAATGATAATACTGTTGTGTATGGATTTCATCTTCATTGCAAAGTTGTAATAACTGTTATATTTTTAGCAGTCATCTCAAGAATCAAGAATATACATGTCTATCTTGTTTCTTAATGAAATGATTATGTTTAAATATTTGGATCTAAGCTATGAAGGGGAATTTCTATCAGGAGGGATAAGCAGTATGACTTTGTATGGATAACCCAATGTTTATTTTAGTTATATTTGTGACATCATTTCAGTTGCCTATATCAGTACTACTTTAAGTGGCAAACATAATAAAAGATGACTGTGTTTTGAAAATAAATGTGATTTCATTTTATTGTCACCAATAGATAGATGGAATCAAAGAAACGTGCTGGAATTGAAAAGAAAAATTCTTTTGAAAGAATTTTTCTAGTATATAGTTTTCATTTTATGGTCCAAATTTAAATGAACTCTCATGCACTTATAGAGAACATTAAATAAAACAAGTTCAGTTAATAGGCCTAAAAACCCACAACATGAAGGCACCAAGAGGATGACCATCCTTCATGACTGAGATAATGGTCCAATGTAGAAAATAAATTTAGAAATAACCAGAATAATAAGTTTCTAGGAAATTATTAGGGGGTGTTTTCAGTGTTGAATTCAAGTGGGATCCGATTAGAAAAGACCAATTGCGGGAGCACCTGGATGGATCAGTTGGTTGAGCATCCAACTCTTGATTTCAGCTTGGCTTATGCTCCTAGGGATATGGGATCAAGCCCGACTCTGAGTTCCATGCTGAGCATGAAGCCTGCTTAAGATTCTCTTTCCCTATGCCCATCTCCCTTCATCACATGTGTTTCCCCTAAAAAAATAAATAAAATAAAATAAAATATAATAAAATAAAATAAAATAAAATATAAAAGACAAATAGGAAGAAAAACATCACATCTTGCAATTTGAATTTTTTTTTCACTTGCCACAAATAGTATTGATCACTTGCATGGTTCATTTAGAACTTCCTGGCAGAGGAAGATGCAAATCACTGAAAAATAATTATGGTTAAGTTGAATGCTGTCCACACAGATTCTATGCATTATAGATTATCCTTATGTCTCCAGTTTCTTTTTTTTTTTTTCTTACTTACTTTGCTTTGTGGTCCTGGAGCTCTTTGTATATCACTTTCCTCACTTCTCTTCTGTTGCTTCAAAAGAATTGTGTTTATCTTTGTTTCCAACCACCATTATCCCAATCTGATACTCCACACATTAATTGTGGGGAAGAAAAACTGACAAAAAATGAGGAACTATAATTGTGTCAACATCATTTGAAGTCTGTTTTGCTTCTCTTAAGTCTGAGCATTCTGTCTCTTGTAGGAAAATAAACAGGACTGACAATACTTAACTGTTCCAAATAAATCCTCTCTTACTTTATGCAAAATTGTTCAGGTCTTGATGTCAGAGAGGGGTCAATGAAGGACATTTCAAAGGGACTAAGAAGAGTTCCTGGATGGACTCTTGGTTCCTAGACTTTTTTGAATTATGATTATGATGTCATCACTGCTAGAATTTATAAGTACTCCTGGTAGAGAGTAAAGCATCAAGCAAATGATAAACCTTTTGTATAGCTACATAAATTATTTCATCAGTTAGTATAGACATTTGTCAAATGACTACATGATTTTTTTGCTCTCAGAAAGTATACACTCCAAAAAAAACTTAAAGAGAAAAATACCTTTTCTTAAAAATTCCTCAGACCACAATGGATAATTAATTTCAGCTTGACAGGTATAAATGTGTTCAATAAAGAAAGAGTTGGATATTTCAATAACTAGGGTCATTTGTCAGGTTTGGTACTTTAAAAAATATTTTTATCTCTCCAAATTCATTCAAATAATATATTAGATTTTACTGAAATAGGTCACAATTACATTCCACTGTTAGGAGAAAACTTTATTATTAAGACATGTAAAGCAAAATATTTTTAAAAAGTACTTGTCTTACATTGATATGTTAATTTTTTCTCTGATATTTTGAAAACATGAAACTCTGTTCATTCACTTTTTGTTTGTTTAACTTGGAGGTTAACTCCAGTAAAAGTAATTCTGTGTGAACTTACCTGCTTATTTAAAACAAAGCATAGCCCTTGGAAAGTAGCATCTTTTATCAGTTATGATTTTTAATCACAATCATGCTTGTGAAAGCATTTTTATTATCCATTATGGATAACGTTTTAAATGACTTAACTTCAATTCTTGACCATCAAATAGGTTTTGTTTTCCTAGATGATTTGGCTATAAAAGTTAAATATGGCAAAAGTTTTCTTAGAGTGGAAAAGAAGCTCAATTTTTTTCTTTTAAAGATTTATTTATTTTTGATAGAAAGCAAGTGGGGAAGGGGCAGAGAGAGAGAGAAAGGGGCACAGAAGATACAAAGCTGGCTCTGTGCTAACAGTAGCAAGCCTGACACAGGGCTCGAACTCATGAACCATGAGATCATGGCCTGAGCCAAAATGGGACACTCAACTGACAGAACCACCCAGGTGCCCTAAAACTGGATTTTGAAATGTGGCTTCTTTTCTAGTTCTTTTCTAGTGATACATGTCCTGACATTATTGAAGGTAGAAAGAACAGTGATTGGGTAGGATTCATCACAGAATTTTACTTCCTGTGTGTTCAAACATGCTTTTATGCCAATTAGCTATGACCTTTTATTCTAGCCTTTAGTATGAGATTATTAGAGGCAATAATTTCTGAAATATTTTCCTTCTAATATTAGTTTAAGCAAATTTCTGTTTCGTGGTTGTTGTGCTTTTTTTTTCCTTTATGTGCTACTTCTTTCCACTAAGCTGCTAAATCTTTTGCAGAGGAATTAAACATAATGTTTCTAGAAACATGAATAGCTTGCGCCCTTTTCTGAGTGTCCTATTTCAGAAATAATGCAGCTGCAGTAGCATTTGCCTTTGTTTCTTCCCATTTCTCTCTACAGGGAAGTTTCTGCTTTAAGGCAGGCATGGGCTCTTTTATTCCTGGGATTTTTCTCTTCTAAATGATGTGAATGCTTCAGTCATGTTTTCTAAAGCACATTGTTTCTTTGTTAACTTATTTCAGTATGGTTGATTCTTCAGCTTGTAGGAATAATGAGGAGTGGGCAAGAGAGTATAAATGAATAATTACAAATCAACTGTTCCTGTTAGGAAAACAACCCAAAACAAAGGCTGTATGAATATAGTCCCAGTAACATCTTTAAAGATGACACACAGTGCATTTGTGTCTTCTGTATGTGATACACAGAATATCTCTACAGGCCATAAGATGTCAAAAAATGCAGCTAAAATGAAAACAAGCCACTAGTACATTTTTCATGATACTTCAGTCATAGGACTGCATTGCCTCACATGAAAAGGTCTTATTTGACTTGCATTTGGAGCAGAGAGTGAAAGGACTTTGCTAAGGGTTGCCTTCTTTAGCCCCCTCCCTCTAATACATTTCTTTTATGTGATTCTTCCACTTTTCATTTCCCATCTTACTTGTTTTCAATCTGAATAGCACACTTTATGAAATGGTCACTGCTTTTGAAGTTCATTCTACAGAGCTCTAAGTTTTACTGAAAAGAAGATAATTTTCTCGAATTTGTGTGTCATCCTTGTAAAGGGGCCATGCTAATCTTCTATTTTCCCAATTTTAGTGTATGTGCTGCCAAAGCGAGCATGGTAAATCCCCCCCCAAAAAAATAGGTTATTGGACAAATTAGTTAAATCCCATTCAAATAATAAAAGAAGGCAAACTTGGCTTATTCAACTTTGACATCTAATTTGATTCTTTTGTGTGTGCTGTCCTCCTGAAAGCAGCCAACACTTGTTAAATTTGAATAGGAGAGAACAAAAAGAGATAGTAGAATATTACTTCTTTTCACTAGTTTTAAATTAATTTTAGATTACACAGAACTACATCTTCATTATTTAAACAAGAAATTCAATATGTACTCCAAAGGGTTCTACTCTTCTAACTCTCCTTTAATAATCTCAGGATTCTGTATCAGAAGAACAAGGGAACTAATATTTTGTTGTGGTATAAATATTTCTCCTTCTAAAATAACAAAGTCAAAAAACTCTTTGTTTTTCTCATGTTCATGACTCTTCTTTGGCTAATTGAAACAGAATTCACATGAATAATTTATATTATGGACTACCTGCCTCTTAATCATTCCTGGAGAGAAAAAGTTTTAAATTAAAAAGAAATAAGACTGTTTTGAAAAGATTATATATCATTGACAATTTTTGTCATTTTTATTTTCCTAAAGAAGCTAATTTTGAAATAGATAAATGCATTAAGTTGGAAATGAATCTTAATTATACTTGCACTGGTTATGCTTCATGATTAACACTGGTGCAAACTGATAATTTAAAAACCTCATAGATTTTTACTGCTATTTGTACCCAGCTGTGTCAACTATACAAATGATAAAATAATAATCAAAGGACTGATGGCTTAATGTAATAGCTATTGTGCTTTAAATATCTTTTATGCTTTGACATTAACTGTCTCTTTTACTTTAGTATCTACTTTTGAAAAATCTACTACTCATTCCTGATACTATTTAACTGGGGTTATTAGTCCTTTGGCAGCACTACATGCTATTGACAGTATCTCTTAATTTGCTTAATTTCCTGACATTTTCTAGGTTAATTTTTTACTTTGGAATTTTTAAATGCCAGATTTGTGCTTAAAATAGAAAAACCCTCCGCTAATAAGATTTAGTCATATCATCTGAGTACTACAGAGTTATCCCAGATGTAATAGGGAAAGATAAAGAAGGGATCACAGATAATAAATTTGCCCTGCTTCCTCCACAAAGTTATTATTGCAAGCTTTAAGTCTCAGCTTTTATTGATAATATAAATATAGGTTATGTAAGGAAAGCTTATACCTATTTATAATTGCATTCAAATCTCGTTTTAGTAATTGCTTTAGGCCAAACCACTCCATAAACAGTCCCAAGGCAATTTGAAAATAGGTATTCATTGCATAATCTTTTTTTATTGCATAGGCATTTTATTTTATGATTTTTGTAATTAAAGTAATAAAACTAAATAATATTTCCTGGCTAACTAGCAGGTAAACAACTTTACACAATATAAATGTATTTTATCTTGTGAAACAACTGATGGCCATTCAAAAGGAAGATTGTTGGGGAGGAGTAGGAGAAGGTTGTATTTTCAATTGGTTACCAACCTTTTAACAAAACAATTCCTACTGTAATCCTAGAGAATTTCATCTGACTAAATCCCCACTCAAATGACAAGCATGGAGTGAGGGCTCTAGTCTGAAGAACAAAGAATGGGAGGACCAATATCTGAATGAGTCCCCCCATGGTGCTCTTTAGAGAGGCCCATTATGCCCTGGGTCAGCACCTCTCACCGTTACTTGTGAAAATACTTGGCATTGCATGATGCCATATGTCTTACATTGTACTTGCTAAAATTGCTTATGCAATTTCAATTGGCCATGGTATTTATCATGTTCTATCCTCAGCATTATGTAGCATGGTTAAGCCTATAAAGCAGCTGCTTTTTTGTATATCTGAATCAAGTGATTGTTATGCATTGTGCAAACATCAGTTCAAGATTCTTGAGTGCCCTAGCATCTACATGAAGGGTAGTAAATGTTAGGCTTTAGAGTTTTGTGTTATTCTTCAAATTCAATATTGCCTATATATGTATATCTCCATTCATTAGTGAGCACAAATAAATCTGTTTTATGTGAATAGAAGTTGCACATGGATATCAAGAGATAAAAATCTTCCAAGATATTATAAAATCATGTTATACAGCTCAGTTTTTACAATGGTTCAAATATAGGGAGCATCTTTATGTACCATGAATTAGTATACATACAATTTTTACCTACAACACCCTTAAATATGGCTTCAGGACTGTAAACTTGTTTTGTTTCTTTTAAAGTGTGCAGAGGTGTGGAGGATAAATTTTAATTGAAAATGCCTCTTTGAAAATTTGACTTGGTAAAATAAATTGTGTTGTATGTATATGTATATGCATGTAGCTCTTTTGGTGTCTGGTAAGAACTAGCTGCCACTCTAGGATATTTTCCACTCTCTGGCTATTTTACATATGAGATTCTCATTCTGCAGCTCCCACCTCTGTACTACTTCTGCCCTGATCCCTTCAGCTGCATTGTCTCTTCTCTTTCCATCGAGAAACTCTTATCTCCCATAATTTACTGAAGTACTATAATTATAGCATGTATCTTTTATTACCATAGCTCTATGTTGTGCTTTTCTCTAGTAGTACAAAATATTAATGAGCTTAGCACCTTTCATTAAGATGTACTACCCATTTTTTTGAATGTTTGTTTATTTTGAGAGAGAGAGCAAGGGAGGGGCTGAGAGAGAGGGAGAGAGATAATCCCAATCAGACTCCTCACAATCAGCACAGAACCTGATACGGGGCTCAGTCCCATGACTGCGACATCATGACCTGAGCCAAAATCATGAGTCAAATGCTTAACCAACTGAGCCACCCAGACATCCCAAGATGTACTACCCATTTTGAGCAACAGCTTTAAGTCACAGGATAAGCCTTCTACTTTATGGTTTACCTTTTGTTTGTGTGTTTTTGAAGGAAGAAGGGGAGATTTGTCATTTAAACAACAAAAAGCATAAAACTCTCAGAAAATCTACCATTGCTAACCCATCCAACCCTCCAAAAAAGAGAAAGTTTTGACATTGGAATGTGGAGAATCTTTATACTGATAGTATATTTTCCATACTTAAGCAAGTAAATCTATGAGTTAATCACAAATGAGGATACTTAAAAGTTGAACCTTTTTAAAAATTATATTACTATATTACATCAATGCTACTTATGTCAGTGGCTTCCCATTACTTCTAGGAAAATCCAATTTTTTTTTTACTGTAGCTGCAGAGGCTCTATGATCCAACTTATACCTACATAATACTCTTGATTATGTAGGTTTATTAGGTTGTTTATTTGAGATTTTTCTTGCTTCTTGAGGTAGGCTTCTATTGCTATATACTCCCCTCTTAGGACGGCTTTTGCTGCATCCCAAAGGTTTTGTACTATTATGTTTTGATTGAACTTGTTTCCATGATTTCCTGGTAGACCCATTCATTATTTAGTATCATGTTGTTTAACTTCCATGTGTTTCTGGTCTTTCTGAATTTTTCCTCTGGTCAACTTCTGATTTCATAGCATTGTTGTCAGGAAAGGTGCATGGTATGATTTCAGTCTTTTTGTATTTGTTGAGGAGTGTTTTGTGACCTAGTATATGATCTATTCTGGATTATGTCCCATTATGTACTTGAAATGAATGTGTTTTCTACTGTTAGGATGGAATGTTTTGAAAATATCTGTTTATTCCTTCTAGTTTAGTGTGTCATTCAAAACTAATGTTTCCATGTTGATTTTCTATTTAATGATCTGTCTATTGATGTAAGTGGGGTGTGAAAGTCCCCTACTATTACTGTATTATTATCAATGAGTTTCTTTATGTTTGTTATTAATTGTTTTATATATTTGGGTGCTTCTATGTTGAGTACATAGTTACCATTATATCTTCTTGTTTGGTAGACCCCCTTTATTATGATATTGTGCCCTTTTGCGTCTCTTGTTAGTCTTTGTTTTCTACTCTAGTTGTATGATATAAGTATTCCTACTCTGGCTTTCTTTTGACATCCATTTGTGTAAAAGTATTTCTCCATCCTCTCACTTTCAATCCGCAGGTGTCCTAGGTCTAAAAAGATTATCTTATAGACAGCATATACATGGGTCTTGTATTTTTTAATCCACTCTGACAGCCTATATCTTTTTCTTGGAATGTTTAGTCATCTACATTCAGAGTAATTATTGATAGATATGTATTTCTTGCCATCTTATTACTTGTTTTGTTATTGTTTCTGGAAGTTTTCTCTGATCCTTTCTTTCTTATCACTTTTGGTCTCTTCTTTGCACCCAAAGAGTCCCCTTTAATATTTCTTGCAAAGCTGGTTTAGTGGTCATGAACTCCTTTAATTTTTGTTTGTCTGGGAAACTCTTTATCTCTCCTTCTATTCTGAATAATAGCCTTACTGGATAGAGTATTCTTGGGTACATATATTTCCCATTCAGCACTTTGAATAAATGATGCCACTCCCTTCTGTCTTGCCAAGTTTCTCTGGAGAGATCTGCAGCTAGCCTTATGGGTCCTCCCTTGTAAGTTAGGGACCTCTTTTGTCTTGCGGTTTTTCAGAGTTTTTATCACTATATTTTGCAAATTTATATTTTTAAGTTTTTTATGTTATTTCTTTTGAGAGAGATAGAGAAAATAAGCACTTGTGAGTGGGGGAGGGTCAGGGAGAGAAAGAGAATCGCAAGCAGGCTCCATGTTCTCAGCATGGCACCCAGTGCAGGATTTGAACTCATGAACCACAAGATCATGACCTGAGCCAAAATCAAGAGTCAAACACTTAACTGACCAAGGTACCCAGATGCCCCTATATTATGCAAATTTGATTATAATATGTCTTGGTGTTAGCTTGCTGTTGTTGATTTTAATGGGAGTTCTTTATGCCTACTGTATCTCGATATCTGTTTCCTTCCCCAGATTAGGGAAGTTTTCAGCTATTATTTCTTTAAATAAACTTTCTGCCCCCTTTTCTCTCTTCTTATTCTTCTGGGACTCCTGTGATATGAAAGTTTTTATATTTGATGGAGTCACTGAGTTCTGTAAGTCTGTCCCCGTGTTGCATAATTCTTCTTTCTCTCTTTTGTTTAGCTTCATTAATTTCTATTATTTCGTGTTCTAGGTCACTAATTCATTTGTCTCCTTCCTCCAGCCTGCTGTCATTTGCATTAAGCCTTTTTCCAATCTCATTTATTGCATTCATCTATTCTGATTGAATCTTTTTTACTTGTTTTATCTCTGTGGTAAGAGTCTCCCTGATGTCGGGGTGCCTGGGTGGCTCAGTCAGTTAAGCATCTGACTTTGGCTCAGGTCATGATCTCACGGTTTGTGGGTTCGACCCCCATGTCGGGCCCTGTGCTGTCAGCTCAGAGCCTGGAGCCTGTTTCGGATTTCTCCCTCTCTCTCTGACCCTCCCCTGTTCATGCTGACTCTCTCTCTCAGAAATAAATAAAACATTAAAAAAAAAAAAAAAGAGTCTCCCTGATGTCTTCTATTCTTCTTTCAAGCCCAGTGAGCATCCGTATGATTATTGCTTTAAATTTTCCATCAGCCATATAACTTATATTAGTTTCACTTAGATCTCTCGCCATGGCCTTATCTTATTCTTTGATTTGTGATAAATTCTTCCATCTTTGCATTTTCTCTAAGCCTCTGGCTGCTTCTTTGTTAGAAAAGCCAGTTATGTATGCACTCCTTCTTCAATATGGCCTCTTCTCTCCCTTTGTCACCAAGTCACTTGTTTTTGACCCTGATGCATCAAAGAATTGGAGACCTGAGACCAGAATTTATCAAGGAGATAAGTATGGTACCCTTTCAACAGTGAAAATGGGCAAATGCCAGAGCATGACTGGCAATGGCACAGAGAAGCTCTATCTGTATCTTTTTAAGCCAACTTTGTGTATATGTATATTTGGCTTCTATTGACATTTCTGATTGACAGCTAGCAGTTATTTAACATTTTGGCTTCTGCACATGCACCTACCCATGATGTATTGTATGTTTTTATGTCTTGTATATTTGTGAATTTCTAATGAGCTTTTGCTGTGACCTTAAGAGCAAGTAGCACCTTTTATTCACATGCTCAGCTCTTGGAAGTCCCCTGTGGCTTTTGAGCTAGCTCTGTGGCTACTCCTTTCCTGCTCTGTTAGCCCTTAGATGTGGCTCTGAGGGAGTGGCTGTTAACCCTTGAGCATGGCTCCCAGTGTGTGGCCAGCATCTGCTTTGTTCCTCTTCACTCATGTCTAACTAACTGCCTAACACCTTTAGTTGTGAAGTTTGTTCTGTCAGTGTTCAGACTGATTTCTGAGGTATTTAGCATGATCTGATAGTTATCTAGTTGTATTCATGGGAGGAGACAACCCTAGGGTCCTCCTGCTCTGCTACCATCCTGGTTTTCTGTTTTTTTGTGGGTTTTTTTTTTTTTTCACTCCTACCAAATACTGAAAGTGTGAGTATGTTAAGACTCACTCACAGCAATAAAATGTGATAGTGAATATGCTGACTCCAGTAGAGGAGATGAACTAATTACCAAAGCAGATAACATCTTACAAAGCAAAAGCACAAGATACAAAACTAGTTACAATTGATCTCAGCTCAGTAAAATATATGTATACAGTTGCTGAAAACATCAGAATGAAACACATCAAAATATTAAGTCATTGTAGCTGTATCACAGTATTATGAATGGTTTTTACTTTCTTTCAACTTTTCATAATATTCTTTCATGATCATGTGTGGATTATATCATCAGAATAAATAAAATAATAATTTAAATATTTTTAAAATGAGAAGGAACTTTAAAGACAGAGTAGTTCTGCTCTATTTAAAAAAGAAATACACACACACACCTTAAGTATGCCCTTGTTGGATTTAGAACACAGCACAGTATGTGATGTTCATGACAATTATGTGAATCAACAACGATGTATTTTCTCTGATTCTTGCTACATATGCAACAAAAGGCATAATATATCTGTGAAACATTTCTATATAAATGGCTAAGATAAAACGTGTTGATATTTAAAATTTATAAACCCTCAGCTATCCAGATTAATAGATTCTCTGAGGTTTCTGGATAGTGGAGATCTTATTTTAGGTTTTTTTTATTTTAAAATGAAATTGCTCTAAAGCTATGTGTCCTATTAAATTATGCAATATTGTTATATCTAAGCTTCCTCTCCTAAGTGTCCATAGCTATTTATTGAGGCATTATTCTCAGATGCCCATGAAAAAAGATGTTTAAGTGATTGTCTTTATTCTTCTGTAAATGGCCCAGTTAGATGTTAAAATATATCTTATTTTCCCCAAATGTGAAGTTTTTACTTTTTCATATTGTCTTTGTTGGTTGACCCTTGCTTTTTTTGGACTTTCACAAAGTAACAGAAGAAATATTTACATATTTCCCAACTATTGCAGATTATTAAAAGCAAATCATAAATTATTCAAGCGATTTAGAAAGCTTCCTGAGAAAAAATATACAACATAAGAAATACAGTATTTAGAAATCATATCCTCCTGCTAGTCACGTTACAATTGAAGCACAGTTGCTACTCAATCCTCTCCTCTTAAAGGTAAAATCACACAATAACGACAAAATAAATTCTAAACATGAATTCATTTCCTTGTAGAAGAACCTAAAATATTATATTCATATTTTATGTATACAATATGCTTGTAGCATTATTTGAGTCTTCATTACTGCTTAGCAATCTCCTTGTTCATTGTACACTGAATAACATTGTGTGGTTATTCCAGAATTCCTTTACTTTCTCCAAAATTCCAGAATAAGCCTTGGTGGTTATTCCAGAATTCCTTTACTTTCTCCAGTCCTTCAAATTAAAACCCACACCCTTCAATCAGGGTTCCCTCAATTTCTTTCAGTATCCCTTCCCGAGACTCGCATTATACTCTTCATCTTACTCTTCATATGCCCTTCAGAATCATATGTCATGAGTTATCCTATGGTTTTTTTCTTCTTAATGTCTTGCTTTCAATTGATTTATTTTTCTTACAAAAAGGATGAGGTCTTTTCCTCACTTTAAAAGGATCTCAGGAATGCCTGGGTGGCTCAGTCGGTTAAGCATCCAACTTTGGCTCAGGTCATGATCTCACAGTTCGTGAATTCAAGCCCCATGTTGGGCTCTGTGCTAACAGCTCAGAACCTGGAGCTGCTTTAGATTCTATGTCTTCCTCTCTCTCTGTCCCTCCCCTACTCCTGCTCTGCCTGTCTCTCTTAAAAATAAATAATAAATCATTTTTAAAAATAAATAAAAATAAAAGGAAATCTCATTGATAAATAAACCAAATAATAAGTAAACAAAAAAAATCTCCAATCTACTATCTAATGTCTAGCTGGAAAAAATGGCATGGCCATGAATATATATACATATATAAATTGGTATGCAATGATACCCATAGATGAACTTTATATGACTACTGAGAATTGCTTCTCCTAATTGGGTAGTTTAATTGGAATTGCTTCATCTGGTGTGAGGCCTTGATGGTCAGCCAATCCTTTTTTAACCCTTCCTCTTTATTGTGAAATTTTCAAATATATACAAAATAGAGTAACAGTAAATCCAGCACCTGGCTTCAACAATGATCAATTCCTGGTCAATTTTGTTCTATCTATACTTCTACCCTTGGATATTTTCAACTCCTAGACATTACATTTTTTCATCTGTAAATATTCTATATGTATTCATAAAATATGAGGATTATTTCTAACATAACTAAATAATATTGTCATACCTTATGAAAAATATTTCCTTGCTACCAAATACCCGGTGTTCACATTCTTTGATCTACTACTTCCCCAACCCCCAGTTTGAATCAGGAACAGAATAAGATCTATTTATTTTTGTTATTCTCTTAAGTCTCTATTTTAAACTATGACATCTGTCTTGTATTTAGTTACCAATTGCTATACAACAAATTACCCTCAAAACTTAGTGACTTAAAATTATAAATATGTATCATCTTACAGTTTCTATGTCAGGAATTTGGGAGCAGCTTAACTGAATGACTCTGTCTCATTTGTGGTAGTCAGGACTTCGCCCAGGGCGGCAGTCATAATTGGGCTTGAATCTGCTTTCCAGTTTACTTCTGTACCACGTGAGTCTCTCTGGAGGGCTTTTTGAGTCTCCTACAACATGATATATGGGTTCCCCAAGTGTGAGTGATCTAAGAGAGACAGCAAAGAGAAAGCCACACTACTTTATGTGTCCTAGCCTTAGCAATGACATAACAACACACCTGTCATATTGTGTTGGTCATACAGACTAATCCAGAGATGATGTGGGAGAAAACTTTACCAGAGCATGAATACCAAGACCAGAAGATAATTGGAGGGGTCATCTTGGAGGCTAGCTACTATACTTCTTCATCTTTTTTTTTAAATTTTCCATTATTATTATTGAAGGAACCAGATCATTTGTCTGATAGACTTTGTATTTTTTATTATTGCATCCCAGTGGTTTCATTTACATATATCTTTATCTCCCCACCCCACATATTTTCTATAAGCTTACTCAGATTTGGGTTCTATATTTTTAGCAAGACATCCTTATTGTTGGTGGTGTGTTATTTTATAATGGAGCACATGATGGCTGGTTGACTCTTAATGTATCAGCGGCCATTGATGATCATTGTCTAGATCCATTAATTCAAAAGAGTGATGTTCTATCATTCCCTCTTTTTAAAAAGCTATTTGTAGTATTTCTAAAAAAAGAAACATCCCCTCATCAGCTAATTGGTCACATTCAGGTATATTTGGAGAAGACAGGGTGAATGCTTGATTCTTTCTCTTTGTTTATCAGTTTTCAAAATGATTTCTTGGTTCCCTAACATTCCCCAAAAGTAACAAGTGAGGCCTGGAAACAAACATGGATATGCTGAAGCAGACTGTCTGGGGATGAGCTCTAGGCATGGGTATTTTGAGAGCTTGTTTGGAGGTTTGGAGGTTCTAGCAGGGGAACGCGGCTACTCGTATATGCTTGACCGAACAACGGTCCTCCTCTATCAGGGAAAGTGGTCCTCTTCCACTACATGCGCAGCTTCAGGAGGGATGCACATGGAGCAGTGAGGGAGGAAGGGGACACCAGCCTAGCCAACCAAATCAGCCGAATCAACCCTGGCGATCAATGAGGTGACAGATGTCACAGCCAGATTGCCCTCACATCCTAGGCATGGGTATTTTGAAAAGGCTACTAAGTGATTCTGACTTACTCCTCTGTTAACTTCTACTAGTCTCCAGTCCCAGAATCTGACTTAATAGGTTTGGGATGAGGCCCAGGATTCTGGTTTGGTTTTGTTTTTATAATCTTGAGATAATTTTCTCGAGTTGACGAGTTTGGGGAACATAAGCCAAACTATTCCTTTTCATATTTACTATGGCTGTATGCATCTGTGCTATTCTTGCATGACCTGAGTATTGCAAGTTTGTCCTCCTACAACAAACTATTATTACACTGAGAGTCTGCCTAGTACACACTCTAGAGTTAGACTGGTTGGGTCCAAATCTTGGTCTGCCACTTACTAGCTTTGTGACCTTGAGGAAGTTAATCACCTCTCTGTCTAACCTCTCTGGAAATAATACTGGGATTCACCTCACGGTTGTTTGGGGACTAAATGAGTTAACATTGGTAAAGTGCTTAGAACAGTGCTTGGTAAGGATTTCTTAAACACATAATAAAGCATAGACCACCCTCTGGTAGGTGGCATTTATTTATTTATTTACTTACTTACTTATCTATCTATCTATCTATCTGTGCTTTGTTTTGTTTATTTGGCAATGTATTTTGTACATTCTTTCATATGAGTGCATAGTTATCTTCCTTATTCTTTTGTACTGCTGTCTTGTATTTTTTAACTGACATTTAAAATACCAGGCATGGTGGATTACATATTTTCTAGTTCACTTAATCTTTATATCAATATTTTAAGATTAGGAATATTTTTCTTATTTAACATAAGGAAACTGAATCCCTGAGAAATTCAGTAAGTTGCCCAAAATAATAAAACTGATAAGTGATAGTATAGATATGACATATGTTAAAGAAGCAGTGTGATGATTAGGAACACAGATTCTAGAGCTAAGCTGTCTGGGTTCAAATCCTGCCATTCCTGCTTCTCAGTTGTGCATCTTGGGCATGTTACTTAACTTCTCTCTATTTCAGTTTTCTTTTTTTGTAAAATAAGCATGATAGAAATATCTACCTCATAGGTTGTTATGAGAGTTAAATGAATTAATATTTGAAAAGTTCCTAAAATGATGCCTAGTACATCATAAGCACTTTGTATACTGGCTATTAATTGCTACTATTAATCATTATCAATTATTTTTTTGGTCTAAATAAAAGGCAGCAATTAAGAGGGAGAAATTGAAAGCATTCATAAGGAAGGTAACAAACATAGGAGCATTAACTTTCAGGAGGGGAGAAAAAGGAGAAATGTTTCTACCACAAAGATGGACAGGATGGAAGATAATTTATGTCTAGGTGAAGGCAAATGATGAAACTCAGGAGACAGACTCATTCTTAACAAGGTAGAAGGCAAGATCATCCTTTAGGAATGAGAAAAGGAAGATAGAATTGGAAGCCTGTGAAAACAAAGGGAGTTTGAACACACTTGAGTAAGCCACGAAGTACACAATAGACATGGCCATGTTCAGTTTTGTTAGTACTCAATCATAGCTCATAGTGTCTAGGTGGGGGGGGGGAGGATTCCCATATTATTAGAAGGGTAGCTCAGCAGCCTAGTAAGGCCAGCAAGTTTTGGCATGGTTGAGTGGGACGGTTATGATGATAAGTAGAAATGAAGGTGCACTGAGCAGGGAATCAGGAGACTTGGATTCATTTTCCAACTCTGCTATCACCTGTCAAATAGGTCACTTAACCTCTGCATCTCAGTTAATTCCCTTATGAAATGAGAGAGCTACATCAGTTTATCTCTAACATCCCTTCTAATTCCAGAATTTGTGACCCTAAGAGGCTGATTCTAGAGTCTAGCTGTAGGATAATGGAGTCGATTGAAATAACAAATGTAGGAAAGTGATGAAAAGGCTCAAGGAGTTTGGGATGCAGGTTCAATAAAAGTGAGCGTAGATGAGGAGACTCATGCTACTCAGGCCCAATCTCAGTCTTTTCCATCTTTAAAATTTGTATCTGTGTACAAAAATTTTTAAGACAAGTTTGTCAGTTTTTGTAGCTGATATCATGGATATTGTGCTTTTAATAGGCTATGTTTGACACACACAAAAGTAAATATTATTTGAGTTCTCATATTTGAAATGTTCATTAACACATCAAAAATGGTTTATGTATAGAGATTCATTTTTATGCTTTTAAGCAGAAGATAACAAAAGGATTTTATGTTTTTCTATATCCATAATACTATTATGGGGTAGCTAACTAGGTTGCTTGAACATGCTGTTACAGAACTAGTTAATCCATAATTCAGTAGGTTCTTGGCTTCCAAGCTGCCTATTGACAAGCCTGAAGAAATTAGATGGAACTAATTAGCACTCAGCATTATAAACTAGGAAGAATTAAATAAAGCAGCTTCAATATTAAACTCATACCCCTATGAAGATATTCCCTTTAGTTATGGGGATTTTGAAATGATGGACAGGCTAAACCAAAACTCATAATCTTATTATGGTCTCCTACACCCACCTAATAAGCTTCGAGAGCTGTTTCCTTAGAGTCTGGGATATTGCCATCTTCCTGTAGGCTTTTCTGCATATAGCTTATAAATTCTTTACTGTTCCCACTAAATATTTTGTTATTTAAAATAGTGTAAAAAAGAGTATATTAGTATATATACATATTGATGCATTTTGACTGTAATAATACCATTGGCCTGTAGGGAGATTATTAATAATTTCAGAGGAAATCTTTTTAAGAAAAAAGCTCCAGGCCTAGCTGTAATGAGGCATTTGAAAAGGAGGAAGGGATATGTTTGTGTACATCATGAAAATATTGAACCCTTTGAGATGTTATAAGCCATGGTGTACTAATAAATGATCTTTTCATTTCAGTGTTCCAGCAGACATCTTTGTACCCCTGATATACCCTTGCAAAAATGCCTTTAGCTCACATTTCCTTTTAAATATTTCTACCTCCTGACATTTGATACTGGGGGTGAGGATGCAGCAGGGTAAATCTGATGGAGAAAGGATACCAGTGGTAAGAAGCAGACAAATTGGTGGTTTAAAATAATGAGCCCATTTTCATCTGAGCTATGTGGTTCATATGAATTAATTAACCCCTTACAAGCATTTGTCTGACAATCCTAGTTCTCATTCAGTTCAATGAGTTTTATAATTATCATTTAAGTAAATAGCACTAAAAACTGTTTATATCCTGACATTAAAAGAGCTTTGTAGAATTCTCTTCCTGTAAATCATCTGAACTTGTTTACAATTTGCAGTAGTCATATTTTTCTTCTAGTTTGTGCTCAGGTTTCTGTTTTGCTGTTTTAAAAAATATTTTCAGGATACTAATTACAGAACATGCTTTAAAGTTTAATTCCCCTTCTAAGGGTAAAGAACCTCAGTAAAGAATATTTTCACATTTTTATAGGGAGAGCCTAGGCTTAAACTATTATCTGTCATGTTAAACAAAATTAATCCAATGGTGCTTAATGAATATAGAATGATTAATTACTCATTCTTAAGACCTGTGTTTTTTAGTTTCTGGTGATAAGATGGTGATAAAGTACCCAGAATGAGAGAAATCAGGGTATTGTATTGACGATGCTGAAAAACAGTATGAAAACACTAGAGGAATATGTTTGGGATGAGAGGAATTGTGGGCCATCCCCCACTGCCTCTCCCCTGTATATGTAATTACTTTTTCTTTTCATACAAAAACTTGAGGTAATATTAATCACTATTTTACTTAATTATGTCTTTGTTGATTGCAAGGAACAAAAAGCTATTTTTTAATTGAAGAATAATTGACATACAATATTGTATTAGTTTCGGATGTATAACTGATTTGACATTTATATTATTATGAAATGGTCACCACGGTAAGTCTAGTTGCCATCTGTCACCATATAAACTTGTTACAACATAATTGACTATATTCCCTATGCTGTATATTACATCCCTGCGTCTTATTTATTTTAGAATCAGAAGCTATATAAATTGAACATTTACTGAAGAGCTACAGAGAGGCTTATGGGAATTCAGAGGCAATATCCTACATCTAGACCTAGATGCCTGGAAATGGGAACTTTGTTCTGCATTCAGGTTGTCTCTGGGATGCCCCACAGCATGAGTTCATGGGCCTTTTTAAAGGATACTTTGCTTCTCTTCTGCTTGGAGGAAGACTCTACTTACCCTGGTCTAACTGTCCCTTCTAGCTCCTGACAAGGACTTTTGGTTCCAATTCCACATTCCTGTCAGAGGAATGTTATTTTGTTGTTCCCCTGAACCACACTTTTTTTTTTTCTTTTTTTTTTTTTTTTTTGTATTAGGGACTAAGATGGCTGCCCTTTAGGTCAAATTACTGTCCGAGTTCAATCAGCTGTTACTATTTATGTGATATGATAACTAATATGATTCTCACAACAATCCCATGGGATGAGTTAAGTACTATTATTCCTTTTATAAGGGGGAAAATGAGGCAAGGAGAGGTTAAGTAGCATTTCCAAGGTCATGTAGCTCCAGGGTCTGTGCCCTAAACAGCATATCCTACTGATAGGAGCTCTTTGCTGACTTAGGAGATGTAGTTTCTAGTCCTTGACCTGCTACTATGTGAATGATTTGGGGAAAATAACTTTTTTTTAATTTTTTAATTTAAATAATATTTTAGTGTTTTATTTATTTTTGAGAGAGAGATAGAAACAGCATGAGCAGGGGAGGGTCAGAGAGAGACGGAGACACAGAACCCAAAACAGGCTCCAGGCTCTGAGCTAGCTGTCAGTACAGAGCCCAATGTGGGGCTCAAACCCACAAACCGAGAGATCATGACCTAAGCTGGAGTCGGATCCTTAAGGGCCCCTGGGGGAAATAACTGAATCTCCCTGGACATTCAGCCATTCCATGGACAACAATTTAAAATTATTTTTCTAAATTTTTTACTAAAAAGCTAAAGGAGAACATGGAAACCCAATAATATATTGTGTTCAGGCTTCTTTAGTTATAAAGAATAGAAATCAAACTGGCTTGAAATAATTGGGATTTATTCAAAGACCTGATAGTCAACCTTTTGGAAATAGCAGTCAGACCATAGAGTGCCTTGGACTGGAAACAAAACTGGAAAGTTAGAAATATAAGCTGCTTTCTCTGTCCTTCCCTGGTCTCACTCATCTCTGTCTCATCTTTTTCTCTATCGGTTTCCTTTGTTTAAACATTACTGCCATAGCTGTGATAAAGCATGACCCTTACTTCAAGTGCTAATCTTTATATGACATTCACCTATTTGAGTTCACATTCTTATAACAGAATTTAACTGACACAGCCACATGTTCAGATTTGTTCCCTTGGGTCAGGTGTCCAACCTGTTTCAATCAGCCAGGGCAGGAATAAGATCACATGGTTCATGGGATTGCTACCTTTTCCAGGAACTATATGGAAGAGCATATTCTCTGAGAAAGAAGTATTAGAAAGGAAAAGCAAATGGAAAGATCTTTGCTATACCCATAAATCTAGTCTCATAACACTGTTTTAAATATATTGCATATTTCACCATAGATCACCATTTTGGCTACACAGATAATTTTTCCATTTAATAAGCACTTTACTGTATACCAGATACTTCACTAGGAGTGTATTAGGTGCTGGACCTCTGTTTCCTTATCTGTAAAATGAACAGAATGTATAACTTTACAGTTCTGGACACGCATTTATGTGTTCATTTCTATTTTAATGAAAATATTGCTCTTACAACTAACCTAACAAAAATTTATTTATCCAAGTAAATGTTCTTCAGAGTGCCATGATTTGAACTAAACAAGAAAATCAACATCATTTCTTTATTGTTGCACCTAGGTTTTAACCGAACATTGGTATTACACAGCTTAATTACCCAGTTCATTTAGAGTCTATTTGACTCTAAAATACTCATCCAAAATTCAGGTCTGCTATAAGAGATCAAAGATTTGCTGTCATTGAAACTATGCAAAGAATGTGAGGCAAACTCTAAATATATCCCCAAGAGGCACTTCACAAATGTCTCACACAGTGATAAAATCAAGCAATGATTCTCTAACTCCCACAGCAACCACACTGATGAGACTAGGTCTCATTTTCCAAGACACGTAGGTTATTTAAAAAGTCCTTCACGTTACTTATAGTATCAAAATAATAGGAAAGTATAAAAAATATAAATGTCCAGTTCAGTCTATAGTTAACCAGTTATGTGGCTTAAAAAATAATTTAGTTGGATCCTTTCCTGAAGTGTTAAAAAGAAAAAGAATTCTATCTCCCATTTACTTAAACTGCTCTAACCCATGATCAATATATTTTTCTTATGCTCGAATATAAAAAATCAGATTGACATGCTTTGAACACACTGAAAACTAAGTAGATGAATTTAGAGCTTTTAGAAGAATGAGAACACCACTCTGCTATAGATCTCTCCCTGAACCAGCCAATTTCATTAATCCTTGTTTTTTGTTTCACTGTAGTTAAAAAGAATCAGTGCTACTAGTACAGGCAAAAGCCCCAGAGAGGGTGAAGTTGATGTTCAACAAAATAGATTTACCAAATCTGTTGGTGTGTGCCTGGTTTCATGTTGGTGTTACACACTGTCTTATTGTGATGGCTTCATAGCTTATTGTGTGTATGTGTGTGTGTGTGTGTAGATATGTTTGAATGTATTTCTGCTGACAAGTTCAAAATCATTGGATTATTATATATGCTTTATTTAAGAAGTGACTTGAGAAAAGTGTATATACTTTTTTCTCTTTCTGTGGATTAAAATATCTTAATTTCCCTCTTTTAAAGTCTATCTAGATTGGTCATCTAATTTCTAAGAAGAATGGAAGACAATTTTAAAACAAATTAGCATTCTATCTAAGTAGTATAATCTCATGAACACACCCTTTTTCTAAGACATAGAACAAAAAATGTTTTACTATATTTAAGGATAACTGATATGAAAAGTCCATCATAAAAGTGATTTCAGATGTTTCAAATGTTAATCACAGCTTTCATACACTAAAACCCTATGTTCCTCATTTAATTTCAAGGTAAGTCACTTATTATTTCTAGAAAACTATGAATAGTTACACTAATTTATTTTTGTTGTTGCGGAAAGTTTTTTTACATTTATTTATTTTGAGAGAGAGAGAGAGAAAGAGAAAATCACAAGAGGCTCTATAGTGTCAGCATGGAACCCCATGCAGGGCTCAAACTGAAGTACCATGAGACCATGACCTGAGCTAAAATCAAGAACTGGACACTTAACCAACTGAGCCACCCAGGCACCCCTGTTATACAAAGATTTAAAACATATATATTGTCTTCCTTCTTTCTAATAGATTAATATACTGGTTTCCACACTTTTCCTGTGGAATTAAACTTTAAGACACTAAGATACAGTGTAGAAGTATACTTCTAAATGCAACCCAGAGACTACTTTTGTACAGGACATATTTTTGGTGTTACAGTCCTGACTCATTCCTGCCCTGGCCTTCTGTCTCATCTTCCCTGTTCTACATTTATAAGCTGGCTTTAATGGCTAGGGAAGAAACATAAAAATAAATTAACTATAAAATGAATAGTTTTTTTTTCAGTTGAATATAACATTAAAATATATTTCACAGTCTACAGGGAAATAAGATAATTTATATATAATTATTTATTTATATTTATATTTTTAGTTTATATTTGTGTCTGTCTGGTGTTTTCAGATATAATTTACCCCTTTGGAAAATCCTAGCAGAAACCATGTATTCAACATGGGAGTACACAATTAGATACTTAATCTAAACCTACAATAATGTGATTTGAGCTGATTTGTAGAGTGACTATAAAAGCTGAAAAATTAGCTTGACAACATTCCTGCTAGGATTGGCCTTCAATAAATGTTTGTGGTGGTATTTGGAGGCCATGCCACTCTAGTCAGATCACTATGGCTTAGGAGATGATGCCTACAGTAAAACTGGAGTTCACTGCTTATCGGAGAATGAGTGAAGCCTCCCAAGCTGAAGATTCATTAGGTCAGTCTGTAAGAGCTGTCAATCAGACCAAGCTGGCAGGGGAATACTTTAAAAAAAAAATAGAAGCAAAAGTTTCCCACTTAAGATTTTCCCACATTATATTCCTACTGCCATCACATTGTCCACACCAGAAGTAGAATAGTAGGCCATTGTAATGTATGTTCCTAATGTCAGCCACTGGCCACTGTCACTTATGAGCATGGATGCTGCTATCCTCTCTGTAATCATCATCATTGCCTAGGGTGATTTTTCAGGATAGAATGGTTCTCAAAGTACACAAGACTCTAACGAAGATAGGGACTTGTGTCATATTCATTATCCCCAGTATCTTACCACAGTGATATACATAGAAGGTTCTCAGTTGTTTGTTGATCTTAACACCAAGGACAGAAACTATTGTGTGAATCTATCTTAGATATGGCTTCTACCACCCCATTCCCCATCCCTCTTCGTCTAACAGAATTTGACAAAATATTTCTTATATTTCTTCCATATTTTCAAGTGTGTATTGTTTTCTATTTAGCAAGCCTATGTTATTTAAGTTTGATTTTGGTATATCTATGTTGAGATAAAAGAATATTTCAAAGGACTTTTTTAAAAAATAGATTATTATAAAGGAAACCAGGAAGGTTTAGATATGTAGATTATTACTTTTTTAAGATTTTTTTTTTATTTTGAAGTACTCTCTACACCCAATGTGGAGCTCAAATTCACAACCTCGAGATCAGGAGTTGCATGCTCTATCAGCTGAGCCAGCCATACACCCCTGAAATTTATTAGGTTTTGTGTGCACATTTTATTTAACACTATGTGTTAGTTAATATTTATTAGTTATTTAGATGATTGTGATACTGAGACTGTATCCATGTGACAAATCACAACAAAGGTAAAATGTTGTATATACCTGTCATAACTTGAACAGACTGACAATTCACCTCATCAAATGCAAGACACCCTGGCAGGGATTAACAAAAGAAACAGTTCAACTAAGAAAATGACAGATTGATGATGGCATAGCAGACTCTAATTATTACCATCACTAATATAATGTGAATATATAATAAATTATATAGTTTTAACTATTTTTAATCAGCACCAAATAAGCTAGAGTTGTATTTATATATCTATGTTCATGTCTAATATTTATAATTAATTTGTCAAACAATACCCTTCTCAGAGTAGAGATTTAGAAAATATATTCCATTATACATAAGTTGATTTTATTTCCAGGGGGCATCCATTAGGACAAATATCATGAAAAGGCCATGGACCAAAATGTTAATTCCCTGGCGGACACCTGAAAGAAAAATAAACTTATGTTTAATGGAGAAGACTGTCTAAATCCCTGTTTTGAGAAGAGTGCACATTCATGAATATGTATTCCTTGCTGAATTCAATAGATTCTAATACTGAAGGACATTTGTATCATAAAAAGTAGCATTTATTCATTCACTTACTACTTTTCAAAGAAAGAAGCAAGAAAGCGGCTTTGGATGGAATGCTGGCAAACTAGTTCATTCATTTATTGTGTGACACATTCATCATGGTCTGTACAATAACCAATGAAATAAAAATGTGGTTTGTGTATAATCTATAGTCTAATATTTATCCGGAGCCAATATTAAAAATGTACTACTTGCTATTTTGTCTTATTCAGTGTTCTGGGCTCAGTACAATACCTATTTATTTGTTTGCACATTTCAAAGAATTTTTGTTATTTCTTCTTTTCTGTGATGGCAAATCATCCTTGTACAACAATGGCTAGTCCAAGATCAGCTACATAAATAGCCTGAGTGCTATGATAAACAAGATTGGGTGATTGTACAACATGACTTTTTTAAAGTCAAATGCCAGGGCCACCTGGGTGGCTCAGTTGGTTAAGCAGCTGACTTTGGCTCAGGCCATGATCTCCCCGTTCATGAGTTTGAGCCTTGCATCAGGCTCTGTGCTGACAACTCAGAGCCTGAAGCCTGCTTTGGATCCTGTGTTTCCTGTTTCCTTTTCTTTTTGCATCCCTACCCCGTTTGTGCTCTGTCTTTCTCTCTCAAAAATGAATAAACAAACAAACAAATAAAAGTCACAGGCCAAAGTTTCCAGTAGAAATAAGATATTCATTTCAACCAGCCACCTTACTTTCTGCATAGGCACTGAACTAGGTGCCCTATGTAACCATCTTACTATATCTTTGCAACATTCCTGAACATCAGGCTTTGTTTTCCCAAGTTTATAGGAGAAAGAATGGAGAATGCAGGAAGTTAAGTTGGTTGGCAAAGGTCACAGCCAGTGAGCAGTTGAATCAGAATCTGAACACCAGTTTGTCTAATTCCAAACTGCATGCTGTGCTATTTCCTTACAATATTGCCTTTCACTTGGGAGCTCATGGAAAAGATTTATGAGATCACTCAGATTTTCTTTTGTCACACTCCTAAAAACACTTGTAGCTGAATTTTTAGTTCTTTCATCAAATAAGTCTAGTAACACCACCACATTTTAAAAGAATTAGTGATTAATCTGTAGAAATATTCATTGGAATACTTTTCAGAGTTTTCAAATCAAACAGTTGAAAATTCATGCTGTGCTCTAGACATTATTGATCCTGTGCCATCTCACTCAGGTAGATATAAATCCTTTCCTTAAAGATCTCTGGTGAAAAGCACTCCAGGCATTTCCATGGTAATTTACCTTACTTGAAAATGCTTATAGATAGTTGTATGCACATTGTTAGGGCCAATGACATAATGCCCAGTTCCAGTGAATCAAGCCAATAAAATAATAATCCTTTCTAAAATTATAATCTTCAAAACATTCCTGGAAATTACTTATAGGAAGTTTATGTGATTTTGCCATTTTCTGGAAAAGGCAGTTAAGTCTGAACTTTTTTTTTGTATAATCTTAATATTTTTATTTAATATGTATTTTATTATCAAAAATATTTAATATTTATTTATTTTAATAGTTTATTGTCAAGTTGGTGTCCATATAACACCCAGTGCTTATCCCAACAACTGCCCTTCTCCATGCCCATTACCCCCCTTCCCCTCCCCTCACCCCCATCATCCCTCAGTTCTCTGCATTGAAGAGTCTCTCTTGGTTTGCCTCCCTCCCTCTTCCCCACTATTTTTCCCCTTCTCCTTCCCCATGGTCCTCCATTAAGTTCCTCCTAATCCACCTATACGTGCAAACATATGGTATCTGTCCTTCTCTGCCTGACTTATTTTGCTCAGCATAACACCCTGAAGTTCCATCCATGTTGCTACAAATGGCTAGAGTTCATTCTTTCTTATTGCCATGTAGTATTCCACTGTATAGATAAACCACACCTTCTTGATCCATTCGTCAGTTGATGGACACTTAGGTTCTTTCCATGTTTTGGCTATTGTTTAGAGATGAGCAGGTCTTGAGTGGGTCACAGGAAGATTCTTATTTTGCATTTGGATTCCCTTTATACTTTAAATCACAGATCTCTTAAATGTAAGTGAATGGAATGTTGAAAATTGGCATAACTTAAAAAATGATAACAGTTGTTGTCAGGTAGCTTTACTCTTCAGTTTAAATATCATATCCTATGTTATAACTGGTTGCTTATTTATCCTTTTAATGACACTGCAAGCAACCAGAGGGCAAGAATTATCTCTTATTCATCACAGGATCTCTAGTATTTAGCATAATTCTCAGTACAGAAGTGATCAATAATTATCTATTGAATAACTGAATTCATTTCTCCAATTGATATTGCCTAGACCAGCCTTTCTCATACTTTCCCACAAAAGCATCCTGCTAAATTACTGTTGTTTCTTTATCTTGGCTCATATTATTTTTCTTACCTGGAGTTATCTTTTTTTTTTCCCTCTTCTTCACCTAAATAAATCCAACTAGTTCTTCCTGGTACAATTAGTTGATACATGAGTCCTGTTATGACTATTCTAGCTATCACAATCTTGTTCCCTATACTCTTTTAGCCTCCTTAGGCTGTCCCACACACTTTAGCCCTGTATTATATTATTTGTCAAATTTTTTAATGTTCTTGACATTGTCTCTCCAACTATTATGCAATATGCCTCATGTTTTACACTATTTTCTCTCCCCTTCATAATGACCTAAGCAGCCTCTAAATCAGGAGATACCAAACTGTGGCCTCCAGGCCAAATCTGGCCCAAATTCTAAGAATGATTTTTACATGTTTAAATGATTGAAAACAATCACAAGAATATTCTGTGATGTGAAAATTAAATGAAATTTAACTTTCCATGAATAAAGTTTCCTGAAACATAGTCATGTTCATTCATTTATGTATTATCTGTGGCTGCTTTGAGATTACTACAGCAGGGTTGAGTAGTTGTGACAGAGAACCTATGGCCCACAAAGCACAGAATACTACCTGGCCCTTTACAGAAAAAGTTTGCCAACTCCTGGACTAGACCAACAATGAGTCCATTATGAAACAGGATACTCTGCAAGGACTGGTGATTATGTAATCTTACCTTAAATAAAGAAATCTAATAATAAAAGCAACCCTTGGAGCAAAAATGATTCTTTTAGTTGAAGAGCTACAAAAAATTCCCTTTTCTCCATCTGTGGTAAACTGACTTAGTGCCCTTAGCAGTTTGAAACCTTCTCAACATGTCCAGAACCTCTTTCTGTGGAGATTCCTAAGAAGAGAATAGGTAATTATCATTCTGGGATGGACTGGATAACCACAAGTATTGTACAGCTCAATGATTCCTAGAATCTTGTCTATATGTAAGCATTGCTTTATTAAAAATGAGAAAAATGATTTGTGAAAATAAAGTCTTCTCATCCCCCAAAACTCCTTTAGTCTCCTTTGCCAGAACCCCTCCCCCTCCACTTTTGGTTTAATCTAGTTCTTTTAATTAAATAGGAGATAATTAAAGTTCACAGAGTTTAAACCCAGCAGGTTTGATTTAGTGATAAAAATCTGTGGTTTGTCAGCTTTTCAAAGCATAATCCTGGCTTCAGCCTTATCTGACAGGTAGTCAGCCTCGCAGGTCCGAGGATGAAAATCAGAACATCTCATCTTTTCAGGCATGGCTTGCTATTTATCTTCTGAGGCATAATTTACTATTGCCCTACAGAAAATGAGTAGGGTTAAGTAAGTATAAAAGGCCTCTGTTTGCTTCAGCACAATAATTTATTTAGTATGCAGTTGTCAATGACTAGGCCAACAAGGTGCATAGGTATATTTCAAATGAGGGAGGGACGATCCTCCAAACATAGCTTATTTGATTAATGTAAATTGTTCTTTTACTCACTGAATATGTAAAGTATGTAAATTTAGCCCTGCTGTCAAAAGGTAGCTCTGTGCCATTAGTTTCTGCAGTAGGCAAGGCCTACTGCATCCTGTACTGCATTTTCAGAGAGGTAATGCTGATGACAGCTTGAGTAATTGCCTTAATGAGCCAAAAAGGTGTTCTTTCATATTTGTATTTAGGTGTTCTTTCTTTCTTTTTTTTTTTTTTTTTTTTTACAAATAGTTTATTGTCAAATTAGTTTCCACACAACACCCAGTATAGGTGTTCTTTCTTATTCGCTACTTAGCGTCATCTGAAATAGAGATCATCTGTAGATATTACAGAGTGAAAAAAGCCATGGGTTATCTTATTAATGTGTTTCTCCAAGCATGTTAAGAATGAACCATCAATCAGTCATTTGCAAGAAAATGGCTTGTTGTCAGTGTTATCTAGGTGATATGCCATTTGAAATGCAAGTTTTAGATTCTGATTACCATGCTAGCTAAGTAAATATATTCATCAAGCTGCATCTCTGGGTCATTTCAGGAAAGGTTGTAGTGCTTCCCAAATTGACCATGAAATAGCATTAGTATTGTAAACCTCAAGTGAACAACAAGACCCATTTAAAACAAAAAACACTTTACATGAGTCATCAGGAAGATGTTAGAAATCCACCCACATTCACCATATTACATGTAAAATTCAGCTCAACTGCAGCTTTAGTCTGTGCTGTTAGAACCCAGCCCATTAATACTTAAGAGAAATGTCCCATTATCTAAGTCATTCTAAGTGAAATGGTCATGTTTTCATATTAAGTTCAATCTGCTAGAGGTAATTCACATCACATTAACATAAAGATTGAGACAGTCATGTTCAAATTTTGGTTTAAGTAATGAAATATATACCTGTAATTCACTATGGTATTTTGGATGTAAAATGTAGCTCTAATTTTCACATGGCATCAAGAGAAATAATGGTTTAACACATGAATATTGTAAAAGTACACATTTATACTTAACCCACTCCACTTAGCCAATGATTTGCATAAACTGGACAAGTTCTGCTTGGGTTTGTAATAGAAGTAAAATAGCACAGGTATAACCACTGCAAGCTAAAGTTCCTTTCTGTCACCATGGTGTACAGTCTGTGTCTATATCTTGCCTAATCCTTATTAAATTGTATGTCTCCTGGGTCTGAGGATGGAAAGTCTGAAGTTCAACCAATATTTAAGAACTTAAAGTACTTTTGTACAGAACTTGTACTGTGCGATACAACCTCAAAAAAACCTGAGTTGTAGTTTTTTTTTTATTGAAAGAGTAGTATATTTTAAAAATATATATCTTTTCAGATTAAATAATCCATTGTGCTAGAAAGAAAAAAATAGGCAAGTGAATCGTCTTTAGAGTTTTTAGAAGGTGAATCAAATAATCACTAAATTTAAGTAAATTTATTTCAAGTATCATGTGAAATAATATTTCCCTATAAATGCCTTACTGAAATCTCACATTGATTTCTGTGTGTGTTTGACCCCTGAAGTAAAGTATGGGGACTATTATAGAATTTAGATTTAAAGCTTAGGTAATGGGGTACTTTCCAGTTACAGACTTTCATGAAGTTTCCAATGAAACAACGCTAGGAAGTACCTCATCTCGGTTACATCATAAATGACAAAAACTCAGCCTTCTAGGCATAAGTCAGTGATAGGTGGAAGTTACTTTCTAGACGGTTACTTATTTGTGGAATTTTCCAAAGTTAGCTTGTAGCGTAACCTTATAAGGAGAAACATTTTATGAGAATCTTATGGTATTGCCTCAATTATGTAACAATCCCCAAAGAAGCACAATGTGTATACACTTAAAGCATTTATTTCCTAATGTTTACTGCTAGTAAAACCAAAATGTCTGTTCCACAATTATAAACTCATGGAGATGGTAATTATAATGCATTATTTGTCAAATTTAATTCGTTTTTTCAAAGTCCCAAAGAAAGTGTGACATTCTGCTATGTCTTTGAATCGCATCATGTAAACTTGTTTGTCTATAACACATTATTTAGTTTCTCTCCAGCTCTGTTTTCAAGCTGATGATGCTAAAATTTGTGTTAATTCACATCTAGGCATATAGGTGTATTTGAAAACAGCTAATGTGAAATTGCAGTTCTTAGAGTTAGTGCTAAGAAATATAATTATGTAAAGAATATTTTGAATGAAATATTGAATAAATTAATAGAAAAAGTTAATTTTTCAATGCATCCCCAAATAGCAGGCTTGGAAAGTGATGCTTTTCTACTTTAATTTTAAATCTTATACATTTTATGTGCAAAAAGCAAGCTTATCCCTTTATTAGGCAAGTCAGATTAATTACTAGTCCTATTAATTCAGAGAAACTAGGCTCATTTGATAATGATTTAATGATGGCTAAAAAATAACAAGGAAATTCTTGGTTCCTTTCTATAATTTCCTATATATTTCCCCCCAGTTGCTTTCTTGTTTTGTTAAATCTACAGTTAGGTTATGATTGAATGCCTTCGGACCTCATTGTTCTTTAAATCCTTTCATTGGTTGTTTTAATTCCCTTCCTGGTAGTCATCTTTAAAATACCAAACTTTTGGGGTACCTGGGTGACTCAGTTGGTTAAGCAACTGACATTGGCTCAGGCCATGATCCTTCAGTTCGTGGGTTCAAGCCCCACATCGGGCTCTGTGCTGACAGCTCGTAGCCTGGAGTCAGCTTCAGATTCTGTGTCTCCTTCTCTCTCTGCTCCTCCCCCACTCCTGCTCTCACTCTCTCTCAAAATTAAATAAACATTAAAACATTTTAAAAAAATAAAATGAAATACCCAACTTTTCTATAAAAAAAGAAAGGAAAGAAGAACTTCGACTTGCAAGGAAGAACTTTGACTTGCAAAGTAGCTTGCAAGCTATTCCAATTCATTGTATTTGAGGAAGGCAATGTACCCCTTTATTTTTCCTTCAAAATCAGTAATACTGCATATTTCCTTTCTGAAACAAGAAAGAACAAACCATGTATTACAGCTCTCTTATCTATGGCAAATGTATAATTCCTGAGTCCTTAATTTTATCCTCTACCTTCTTGGGTGCTACTTCTCTCTGATTAGTTTGTGGTCATCAGAGAATTATAACAGGAAGAGAGTATGTCTTAGCTTTCTACTGGAAAGGCATTGTCTACCCCATACAATTGAAACTTGAGCTAAACCCATGCCCCAGGAAAAGAAAAGCCAGGAAGTCATTTTTGCTTTCTGGGAAGCTTCAGAGACCAGAGCAAAGAAGAGAAGGGAAAGCTTTGGCATCTATTCCAGAATTAACCTTGATTGCTAAACTTCAATTTAATCTATCATATATAATCAACCTCGTACATGAAAGCCAAAAACTGGCAGTTGCAGGGTTTCTTTAAAAATTGTGCCCTTTGTTTGTTTCCTTTGCATGTTCTGTTTCCCCAATTAACTTTGCAAGCTGTGGACAAGTTAGTTAACCTCTCTGAGTCTCAAAGGCCTCATCTGTAAAATGAGTGGTTTAGAATAAACGATCTTTATGATCCTTTTCATTGTGAACATTCTATGCTGTGAAACCTCAAAGCTGTAAACTATATGAGAGTAAGAGCCATTTTTTATTACAACTTTTAATCTCTCCACAAGGCCTAATGTAACTTTAAATTCACTACTGTGCTTATGCTATGTGAAGTAGAGAATAGATTTTTGAAGACAGCTCTCACATATACTAAACTAGATTAAAAATTAGACATTCTGTTTTAATTGCAGTTTGGGTTATTTAGCTGTAGATGTCATATGAACTTACATGTTTCAATAGTAAAAACATCGTAGGAAATGAACCATTGGGTGAGATTATGTAACCCCATTTAGAGGAATGATACTTCAATGATTGGCAATAAAAGGATTATAGGTTGACTTGTGTCCCTCCCACTCCCACCCTATCACCAAAAAAAAAAAAAAAAAAAAGATATGTTGGTGTCATAATTCCCCGGTGACTGTGAGCATGACCTTATTTGAAAATAGGGTCTTTGTAAATGTTAGTAAATTAAATTCAGAGCATACTGAATTAGAGTGAGCCCTAAAGCCAGTGATTGATATCTTCATAAGAAGGCCATGTGGAGACACAGGGATCAAGAGACCCAAAGGTAGGATACCATATGATGATGGAAGCAGAGAATTCAATGATGTAGCTACAAGCGAAAGGTTACCAAGGATTGATGGCAACCACCAGAAGGTAGGAGAGAGGCACAGAATAGATTCTTCCTCAGAGTCTCCAGAAAGGACCAACCTTACCAGCACCTATTTTGTACTCGCAGCCTCCAGAGCTGTGAGAGAATAAATTTCTGTTGTTTTTAAGCCACCCAGTTTGTGGTAATTCATTGTAACAGCCATAGGAAACTAGAACAGAAGGTTTGGACACCAGCCTAGGAGAGAGTCCCTAAGGGATATGGTTCTGGGCTGGATCATTCATAGATTATAACCACTGTAAGATAGCTACCTTTAGCTTAGGACATCTTTATAAACAAGGATGAAAATTGATTACTAAGATTTCTTTTGGAGCAACCCAGAATTCCATAAGAGATTAGGAACTCTTATAAAAACTCTAATCAGCCTGAACTAGAATCCTATTTGCTGTAGCTATTACCTGTCCCTTGAAAATCGCCTTTGACCCAGCATTTCATGCCCACAAGCCTAAGGGTAAGCTGTAGAAAGACTATTCCTTAGAGGTGCCATCCACTTATGGATACACCTTTTTCTGCCTTATACAGGTATCCTTTGTCTGTTTTTAGTTTACCATTATACAGTTAGATACAAAAGATCTTTGAGCTCAAAAATAATTTTTCAAAAATTGAACACTGAATAAATCCCGTTTAATGTTTATCTGCCCATTGGGAATAATCTCTCTCCTACTTTCTACCAGTGAAAACCTCATCCATTCCTCCACCATGCATAGCTCAGATCTCATCTACCTCATGAAAGTACGATTGACCATGCTATTTTGAAGTAATCAGCTTTCCATAATTACATAATTTATGCTATGTAATTCCCTTGATACTTGGCAAATAGCAATCTTTATTATAGTTTTGTTTTTATGTCTATGTGACTCATCTTCTACACTAGACTGTTGGTAAAGGATGGAAATTATAATTCATGCTCTTTTGTATCTCTACCCTGCACCTGCAATACACAAAGAGCACATCATAAAGTATGTTGTGATGAGTATTTTTCAATTATAGTGGACTGATTATGACAGAATCAACAATTAATTCAATAATTAACTGGTTCTAGGTATAGCTTTACACAGCTCATCATTATTTGAATAAATCAAGACAATCTATTCTAAAACTCTGGCACAGAATTTCTGGTTAATACTGGTTGGCATAATTTATTCTCTTGCCTGTTAATTTTCAAGTTAATGTTATTGCTTTGAACTCATTTTTAAAAGCAATATTTACCTCCCTCCCTGTCCCCAACTATTTTTCCCCTTTTCCTCCCCCATGGTCCTCTGTTAAGTTTCTCCTAATCCACCTATTAAGTGAAAATATATGGTATCTGTCTTTCTCTGCCTGACTTATTTCACTCAGCATAACACCCTCAAGTTCCATCCACATTGCTACACATGGCGAGATTTCATTCTTTCTCATTGCCATGTAGTATTCCACTGTATAGATAAACCACATCTTCTTGATCCATTCATCACTTGATGGATATATAGACTTTCTCCATGATTTGGCTATTGTTGAGAGTGCTGCTATGAACATTGGGGTACATGTGTCCCTATGCATCAGCACTCCTGTATCCCTTGGGTAAATTCCATGCAGTGCTATTGCTGGGTCCTAGGGGAGTTCTAGTGTTAAATTTTTTAGGAACCTCCACACTGTTTTCCAGAGGGGCTGCACCAGTTTCCATTCCCACCAACAGTGTAGGAGGGTGCCTGTTTCTCCACATCCTTGCCAGCAACTATAGTCTCCTGATTTGTTCATTATAGCCACTCTGACCGGTGTGAGGTGGGATCTCAGTGTGGTTTTGATTTGTATTTTCCTGACGGTGAGGGACGCTGAGCATCGTTTCATGTGTCTGTTGGCCATCTGGATGTCCTCTTTGGAGAAGTGTCTGTTCATGTCTTCTGCCCATTTCTTCACTGGACTGTTTGTTCTTCGGGTGTGGAGTTTGGTGAGTTCCTTATAGATTTTGGATATTAGCCCTTTTTCTGTTATGTCATTTGCAACTATCTTTTCCCATTCCATTGGTTGCCTATTAGTTTTATGGATTGTTTCCTTTGCCGTGCAGAAGCTTTTAATCTTGATGAGGTCCCAATAGTTCATTTTTGCTCTTGATTCCCTTGCCTTTGGGGATGTGTCAAGAAATTGCTGCGGTTGAGGTCAAGGAAGTTGTTTCCTGCTTTCTCCTCTAGGATTCTGATGGTTTCCTGTCTCACATTCAGGTCCTTTATCCATGTTGAGTTTATTTTTGTGTATGGTGTGAGAAAATGATCTAGTTTCATTCTTCTGCATGTTTCTGTCCAGTTCTCCGAGCACCCTCTGTTAAAGAGGCTTTTTACCATGAGAGACTCTTGAATACTGAGAACAAACTGAGGGCTGATGGAGGTGGAGGAGAGGAGAAAAGCGGTGATAGGCATGGAGGAGGGCACTTGTTGGGATGAGCACTGGATGTTATATGGAAACCAACTAGGCAATAAACTATTAAAGAAAAAAAGGAGGACACGGACTGTTTGCTGCCTTGAAAAAAAAAAAAAAGAAAAAAAGCAATATTTATTAATATAATTTGCAGAAGTATGGTATTGGTGGCCAATGAAAATAATTGCTGCCAGTTTCAGGAAAGAAACTATAGTTCTTGCAGACCTCCTCACAAAATTGATGGATTAGCGACCACATACAGCATTATGAAAGCTAGTTATACTTTACTTAAACCAGTCTCTCTCTTTATGTCATTCTTGATATTTTTAAACAGCTAGGATATAATAACATTTTAACAATTAAAATATTTCACATAACCAAGAACATGATATGAAATAAGCAACATTAAGCACAAAACAATTGAAGCTGCAAATACTAGAACAGTCAAGAATTTTAAACAGCCCAAGTGAATAGGATGCAATACTGTTGTGCTTCTTAAAATGCAGTAATAATCTGGCTCAGAGGTTAGCAGGAAGAGATTTTATAGCATTAATGTCTCCCAGTACCATTTTTCTCTTGTGACTTTGACTTAGAAAGGTGAAGCTTTTATTTGAAGATTTGATACAATGCAGCTGCAGACAGCAGGAGGTAGAATTTGGCCAAAAGGCTGGACCCTCTCAAACATCTATGAGACAGGAAGACTTGGAGAGGGAAAGACTGGGAAAAATTGAGAGAGAGAGAAAAGGAGGAGGGGAGGGAACAAAAAAAATTTACATTACCAATGACAAATCAAAGTTGAAAGTTTGCCATGCCTGTTGTCATTCATTGCCATTCATATTTAGAAAGCAGCCTGCTATGATAATTGATTTGATGGTCCAGCTTGAGTGGAAGCACTTCTGGGCATAGCAAGCTTCAGAGATGCCAAAAAAAGAAGAAAAGGTGGGAATGAAATAATGCACTACTTTCTCCTCAGAGGCATATGGCCCACTTTTTCAGAACAGAAAAACATGCTCTGGGGTAGAGAGAGTAAAATGGGGAGGAAACCTAAAGAACTTAGCAATAAATACAAAAATGACCATATAGCTCTAGTCAGATAAAAACAGGCATTCAGAGACAATGAAAGGACGTATTTTACTGACAGTGAATAATAGGGGAGTGTGGTGGAAATAATCTGATTTTTAATGGACTCTGTCCTTGGGAGTACCTTTTATGTATGTATGTATGTATGTGTTTGCTCTTCTTTCGTACAGGGACAAAAGTGATTCCTTTTCTTAAAAATCTTTTAATTTTTTAAGCTTTTCAAACTAGATTAATAGTTTAGAAGGAGAAAAAGAAAACAATTGAAACCAAAAAGCTGTATGTGTGTGTAGATTATCTAAACATCATTGAATTTATTTCCATGAAGCTTGTCCTTAGATTTCTGAGAGGAGGGTGGTGTTCAAGCATTTGTTCCTGCTGATATGAATAAGTTAGGAAACTAAAGTTCCAGTTGAAGGAGGGAAAAGAGAGAGAGATTTTTTTTAAGTACTGAATTCACTGCTTGACCTCTTAATCACAACCACCAATTGGATTGTGTGCCCTGTCATTAATTTAAGGGCCTAAACAAAACCAGATAAAAGACATTGCTGTCAAAACATAAATTTTAATCAGAACCTGTTTATCTTTTGAGAGAAATGTAGTTATTTATGTTTAAAAGTAGCTCAATACTTAGTTCGCTTTCTCTCTTTTCTTGCCTGCCCCCCCTCTACCTTCATTTCTCCTTTCTCTCTTCTCCTACTTACCTATATACATACCTTTACTTAAACCTACAGAGAATGCCTGTTGTCTAGCCTCATTGAATCAGACCAGACCTGTTTGTATTATACATATGGAGCCATTATTCAAATATCAGTACCCTCACATCACATCACATCACATCACAATTTCTGTTCTCCTGATAAGTTTTCTCAATTACAGTAAGACATTGAGCATTATGAGGTTTTTTTTTTTAAAGAAAAACAACCATACTTATATATGACTTGTTTTAAAAAGATTAATGTGAAATTGATACAGAGAAAGCAATGTTAGCTATGTCAATATAATGTATGGTAGCATTTCTTTTTCTTTTTTTTTCTTCCAAGATTTTTTATTTTTTTTTTATTTTTTTTAAATATATTTTTTATTTATTTCTAGGAGAGAGAGAGAGAGAGCGTGAGCAGGGGAGGGTCAGAGAGAGAGGGAGTCACAGACTGAAACAGGCTCCAGGCTCTGAGCTGGCAGTCAGCACAGAGCCTGATGCAGGGCTCGAACCCAGGAACCGTGAGATCATGACCTAAGCGAAAGTCGGACGCTTAACCGACTAAGCCACCCAGGCGCCCCTCTTCCAAGATTTTTTAAAATACAAATCAGTTAACATATAGTGTAGTATTGGTTTCAGGAGTAGAATTTAGTAATTGATCGCTTACATATAATACCCAGAGCTCATTCCAACAAGTGCCCTTCTTAATGCCCCTCACCCATTTAGCCCATCTCCCCCACCCATCTCCCCTCCAGCAGCCCTCAGTTTGTTCTCTAAAGTTAAGAGTCTCTTATGGTTTGCTTCCCTCTCTGTTTTTATCTTATTTCATTCTCTTTCCTCTCCCCTATGTCCATCTGTTTTGTTTCTTAAATTTCATGTGAGTAAAATAATATGGTATTTTTCTTTCTCTGACTTATTTTGCTTAGCATAATACACTCTAGTTCCATCCATGTCATTGCAAATGGCAAGATTTCATTCTTTTTGATGGCTAAGTAATAGTCCAATGTATGTATACACACACACACACACACACACACACACACACACCTTCTTTATCCATTCATCAGTCAATGGGCATTTGGGCACTTTCCATAATTTGGCTGTTGATAGTGCTGCTATAAACATCAGGGTACATGTGCCCCTTTGAATCAGCATTCCTGTATCCTTTGGATAAATACCTAGTAGTGCAATTCCTGGGTTATAGGGTAGTTCTATCTTTAACTTTCTGAGGAACCTCCACACTGTTCTCCAGAGTAGCAGTACCAGTTTTCATTCCCACCAACGGTGTAAGAAGGTTCCCCTTTCTCCACATCCTCATGAACATGTTTCCTGACTTTAGCCATTCTGAGAGGTGCGAGGTGATATCTCATTGTGGTTTTGATTTGTATTTCCCCAATGATGAGTGATGTTGAGCATTTTTTCATGTGTATGTTAGTCATTTTTAAGTCTTCTTTGGAGTAGTGTCTGTTCATTCTTCTGCCTACTTTTTTAACTGGATTATTTGTTTTTTGGGTGTTGAGTTTGATAAGTTCTTTATAGGTTTCGAATTCTAACCCTTTATCTGATATGTCATTTGCTAATATCTTTCCCATTCCATCTGTTGCCTTTCAGTTTTGTTGATTGTTTCCTGCACTGTGCAGAAACTTTTTATCTTGATGAGGTCCCAATAGTTTATTTTTGCTTTTGTTTCCCTTGCTTCTGGAGACATGTCTACCAAGAAGATGCTATGGCCAAAGTCAAAGAAGTTGTTGCCTATTTTCTAGGATTTTGATGGTTTCCTGTTTCACATTTAGGTCTTTCATACATTTTGCATTTATTTTTGTGTACAGTGTTAAGAAAGTAGTCAAGTTCCATTCTTCTGCATATCATTATCCAGTTTTCCCAACACCATTTGTTGAAGAGACTGTCTTTTATTCCATTGGATATTCTTTCCTGCTTTGTCAAAGATTATTTGACCATGTAGTTGTGGGTCCATTTCTGGATATTCTATTCTGTTCCATTGATCTAAGTGTCCATTTTTGTCTGTATGGCAGTGTTTCACAAAGTCTATTAAAAAATAATCAGCATGAGGATTACCTGGGAAGCTCTTTAAAATTTAGATTTTCAAACCCCACCCCATATCTACTGAATCACAGTATATGGCGCCCAGGAGTTAACATTTTAACAAGTGCCACAGATTATTCCTCTGTGTAGTACTAAAATTGGAACAACAGGGACATAATGGTTAATCAGATAAACTGGATTCTGATCCATTTTCCACCATTACTTGTTGTGTAAACTTGGGCAAATTGCCTAGCCTCCCTGAAACTCAGTTTCTTCACCCATCAAATGTAAATAACAATGTTTATATAATAGGGTTGTTCCGAGGGTTAAATATGATAATTAATATAAAACACTTAGCATAGTAACCAGCAATTATATTACAGAGATATAGTCAGTATTATTAATATTGTTTTTCTTTCATGATTTAGAAATGATTCTTTACTGTAAGTCGTTCATAGTGCCTCCACTTAAAGTAAATATTAGGTTCTACTTCAATACTATATTAACCTGTACAGTAATTTTTTATGCCTTAAAGAGTTTATAAGATTAATTATGCCTATCACTTCATCTTACCCAGTTGATAACTAAAACTATCTTAGACTATAATAATAGTAAATACTTAATCTCATAGAGTAGAATATTATTATTAACTGCATGTGGACAACTAGATACACACATTATCCATATGTGAATGTAATTAGAGAGCATTAAGGTACTGAACTTATTAAATGAGGTGGGAGGAAACACCTAGGATATCAATGTGTACTACAAATACCAAAAGCAATTCACAATGTGACCAGCAATACTGCCTATCTCACAACCAGAGATAATCAAATATTATCATGTCTGAACAAGGAGAGTCTTTGTCCTCATAGCCTAGAATAGAAACAAAGATCACTAGATTTTATTATTTTTAATTTCAATGCTTCCTAGCTCTGGATCTTAGTTAGTTTGGGTTGATATGACAAAAACACCACAGAGTGACTAGCTTGAATAGCAAATATTTATTTCTCACATTTCTGGAAGATGGGAAGTCCAAGATCAAGGTGCCAGTAGATCCTATGTCTAGTGAGGGCTAACTTCCTGGCTTTTAGACAGCCATCCTTCTCTCTGTATCCTCATATGACTGAGGAGAGAGATTATCTCTCTCATGTCTATATTTATAAGGATGCTAATCCCATTGTGAGGGCTCCACCATGTTGACCTAATTACAGTCCAAAGGCCCCAACTCGAAATACTATATACTAAATATTAGCTTTCAACATATGAATTTGGTGGGAGACACAAATATACAGTCTATAATATAATACGTTACTTCAGATAAACCTCATACATTCAGCACATCCCTGTATAAAATGGGGATGAATCATATTTGTCCCCCCTCAGAACCTTGAAGGGAGAAGGAAATGTGGTAATGTATATAGTAACCATTTATAAACCAAGTTCTTATGTAGAACTTGTGAGATCTCACAGTTTGTATCACTTCAGATCTTTTCAATGGACTGAAAGTCCATTTTGAAAATATAATTATCAACTTTTGACAGTGATTGCATTCTCATTTTCCAGGGAAGTCCACAGAATAGATGAAGTTAGAATTTTTCTTTCATCAAATTCTTGTTGTACCTTGTTGATTTTTGCTTGATGTGACCAAATTTCACTGATGCATTTTTATATACATTTTGTTGAATATTCCTTGGTCCAAAAGTGTTCAGCTTTGTGGCGTTGAAATTCCAGTTCCCTGATCAATGTCTGAATTTGTGAAGCTTGAAATTTATCATTTGGCATTGACTTATGTGTAAATTTGAGTCAAAACTGAGTGTCCTTTAAGCATCATGGGGCCAGATTTTCAGCATGGCCTCATTTTTACTGATACGGTTATGTATTTGTAAGTACAAATTGCCACTCTTGTCCTCAAGAGAGCACAAAGTGGCCATTGCACCTGCCATGAGGTAATTCAAGGTGCAAAAAACACTTCTACACAAAGATCTTTATAACACTCCCTTCCTCTGTGTGTACAGGAAGAAGAAACAGAGAAATAATGCTATTAGCAGGCTCTGAATAGAGGGCAACATTTCTTTTCAAGAAAAGTAAACAACATCTGATTTGTTTCTTTTCTAGAAAAAAAGATTCACATGAGATACTGAGTAATTTAAATCAGAAGGTTAATGGAAATGGCAGTGTCTTTCACAATTATCATTTTGCTGCAATGTTATATAACACTTTAACTTAAACAAACGAGTAGTTTTGACTATTTAATAATAGCTTTTGAGAGCCAGTTAAGGAGCTTACAGTACATCTGTAGTTTTAGTTGCCTTAAACTGTATCCTCTGAGGTTACTCTAAACCAAGAGAGTAACATTTGGTTACTCTTTGCACCAACATTTGATTGCCCTTTTTTGCACCAGTGGTTTCTGAGCTCTTTTTGGATTCTAGAGCTACATAAAATGGGAGAGCTATAAGAAAGGAAGCTAAACTTAGTATAGAGCTTACCTGTTACATAAACAGTATGCATGTTGCCAGTGGCTTATAAAATTATGTAAGCAATGGAAAAACTTCCTAGCCATTTCATGGTACATTCCTTGTGGCCATTCTGATCATTGTATGGAAGTTATTTGCAGAGCCTGATTTTACTCTTCTAATGATCTATATATACACATACATACATAAACGCACATACACACACATACTATTTAGCCTGGCTTACTCAGATACTACAAATGTGCCTAGACCAGTGCCAGTAGGCACTTTTTTTTTTTTTTTTTTTTTTTTACCCTCAGAAACAACAGACTGTTATTTAAATGGGCACTTTCCTTTACTTAAGTGAGCAATATAATACAATGCAGGTTGATCTATGCATTTCCCCTTGAATGACTAAATTACAAAAGGCCATCTGGAATTTCCTTTCCACTTCAGCAGTGTTAAGGCAAAAAAGTATTTCAGTGATTCCCAGGTAACTGACAGGATTCCTATAGGCAATTTGAGACCTAACATAAAACAAATATTCCTTAGAAGCCACCAGCCTAGCCTAAAGGATAAGAATCAAGAATTTCCCCCAATTAAGTTTTATTAATGAATTTGATGAAAAGGAAGATCTTAGAAGGTAACTAAAACTGTATTAATGATGATAGAGTAAGAAAGACAGAAGGGATAAAAGTCTTTGAAAACATGTTTTCTTTTCAATTTTTAAACTTTTTTATTTATTTTTGAGAGAAAGAGACAGAGCATGAGGGGAGGAGCAGAAGGAGACAGAATCTGAAGCAGGCTCCAGGCTGTGAGCTGTCAGCACAGAGCCCGATGCAGGGCTCAAACTCACTAACTGTGAGATCATGACCTGAGCTAAAGTCAGATGCTTAACCAACTGAGCCGCCCCGGCTCCCCTGAAAACATGTTTTCAAAGGATTGCTGTCACATATTAAATAAACAGTTTGAGGGCACCTGGGTGGTTCAGTTGGTTGAGCATCCAACTCTTGATTTCAGCTCAAGTCATGATATCATGGTTCGTGAGTTTGAGCCCCGCATTGGGCACTGTGCCAACAGAGTGGAGCCTGCTTGGGATTCTCCCTCTGCCTCTCTCTCTGCCCCTCCCATGCTCTCTCTCTCTCTTTCTCTCAAAAATAACATTTTAAAATAAATAAATAAATAAACAGTTTGAACTTTTTTGTCCTGGTGACAAGTGCATATTTGAGCCAAGTATGATTTTGTTTCATTTTATCCCTTCCCTTATACCGTAATATCCATAGTAATGACCAGTCCTGGAGAGTGTTATTTTGTTATGTTGGAAACTGATTGTGTATTAGGTAGCTAAAATAAAAGAGAATTACAGCTCAATCCATATTGTCAAGCCATAGACACATCAACAAAGGTACCCAAATGAAACAAGCTCAGGTCTTTTCAAAGCCAAAGAAGTACAAGAAAAGCATTGAATTTAAGGGCAGAAACTATTTCATAAGGCTGTTGCTAGAATTCAGATATTAAAGCCAGTAATAGAATTACACCTTTATGAAGATTAAAAGTAACAAATTGATTTGAATTACTACCATTTTGTGTCTTAAATTCATTCAAATGTTGAAAAGAAAGCAGAACCATGTTTCAGTTGACAGTCTTCAAAGGAGGTAGTATAATGAATGAAAATAGTTCTTTTGTAAAACCCTCTTACAAATCGGTACATTCTGCTGGTAGGTAGTTCCTTGTGACCCTGAGTTAGGAGAAATTTTTGATTAATAGTTTTCACTTAGAGAAGAAATAATTCTCATAATTTTAAATTCCATAAATGAAATTTTAAAATTGATACTTTTTCATATTTAAAAACTCCAAAATCAGGAGAAAAATACAACTTTGAGTTGTAGTTTCTTTCAGTCTTCAATCTGAAGAGTGTGGGCCCATTTATGGTACATTGGACAGGGAGACAGTACCCTAATAAACGTTGGTTTAACTGAATTCATTCACATAATTGTAGGAATCTTATTAGGTCTATTGGCAGGAAAGAAGCCCAAGTTTGATTTGTCCAATGTGAATTGAGGAAGGGAGATGAGCTGAGCATACCCTGTTCTGAGTGTTATCGCTGGGGAAGTGAGTGAGAGCCAAAGTTTAGGATTTGGCCAGGACCCAGTAAGATACTATCACTGAGAAGAAACTGTGATTTATGGTAATGCTCCTTCAAATGGTAAAAGGAAGAGATAGAATGGAGTTGGTCCTCCACCTGTGTCCTGTCCACTCTTCCCCATTTTTATTTTACCTCATCCACACTAACCTTCTCCTCCTTTCTCTGGCTTAGCCACTTTGTAACTATCACCACATTCTCTTTGTACTTTATCTTTTGCTTTCTTGTAGTTGTTTAATATTGCATACAGGGCTTTTTCTATTATAAGGAACAGGTCTTCATTGACACAGCATTAAGGGAAAATAGAGAGAAATACACAGTGGCTGCCCAGACATGCCTCATGAAAACTAGAATATCCCAAGTACAGCAGTGGCTCTGTTAGTCTGACAGCATCTCTGGTGACACAATGACCACTCTGCTGATAGTCTTTCTTTAGAAGCAGGGTCTGTTGTCCCTAACTCCACTTGTACCTTACTAATCTGTCCATTCTCATGCTTTGCCACTATGGTGACTCAGCTACTCTATTTTTGTTTTTCTGTCTATCTAATTCTTCTTTGTACTCCCTAACAATAAGTGTACTCTCTGTTCTCCTTTCTACATCAAGGCATCTGCTTATTCGTGGCTTCTATTGCCATGTTACTTTTGTCTCTCTCTTAACTTCTGCTGCTGCCTACCATTTATATCCCTTTGTGCATGTGTATCATTAAATTCCCCCAAGAAGGAAGTTGTTGTTGTTGTTGTTGTTGTTGTGGTTGTGGTTGTTCAGAACAGAGGATTCCTGCTGGAGGGTGCTCCCCTGAAAGTCTATAGATATTTTTCTTTGGTACTAACTCATTATCTAATCTACTGAGGTTATGGTCATGTGATACCAAGCATTGTGATGGTTCCTCTTTGGATGGTAACTCTAAGTTGTCTCAAAATAGAACAGTGTAAACTACAGGAATATTCTGTACTTTGAGCCATTACACCAGGGGTTTTGAGTTACTAGATGTTTACTCTTACCATATATCATTGAACCTAAGGTGATATCAATTGTAAGATATATATTAGTTGTGAACCATTAAGAAAGAAAGAAATGCTGCAATTAAACCACAGCACACTATTATTAGATGCTTTCCAGTCTCAGAGATATTATGGGGGAAATGTGCATTTAAAAAAAAAAGGTGAAACAAGGTGTCTGTCATATATCTGAGATCATCATGAGATCAGTGGATAAAGTGAGCCTCCAGAGAAGGTCCCTAAGGATTGACCTATAGAGTGGGATAAATACTAAAGACTAGGATCCAGGTGATAAATCTGGGAGATGGAAAAGTAGGATCTAGAGAATAAATTTTTTTAATGTTTTATTTATTTCTGAGAGAGACAGCGTGAGCAGGGGAGGGTCAGAGAGAGAGGGAGACACAGAATCTGAAGCAGGCTCCAGGCTCTGAGCTAGCCGTCAGCACAGAGCCCGATGCCGGGCTCGAACTCGACGCGGGGCTTGAACCCGACGCGGGGCTCGAACCCGACGTGGGGCTCGATCCCACTAACTGTGAAATCATGACCTGAGCCGAAGTCGGACGCTTAACCGACTGACCCACCCAGGCGCCCCAGTAGGATCTAGAGAATAGACAGCCAGGCATCCATCTGCAAGTGAGGAGTAGGCTAATCATAGGTCCAAGGATCTATGTGTTTTGGGCCAAGGATCTGACAAATAGAAGAAGGTGGATCCAAGGGAACAGAGGAGTATGTTCCCATACTGACAGATCAAGGAGGTCTGTTTCTGTTAAATCCCTACTTAGACTCTGGGATCAGTTCAGTAGTTTTTTTATCTTCTAAAATACTTCTTTGTTTACTACTTATACATGAACTACATCTCTGGAAATAGGGCTATTTCATAAAACAAATGTTGTATTTTGTCTGTGAGGTTCCTAAAATAACACGGCCAGGAAGACTTAAGCAGAGAATTGTGAAACATTCATGAAAAATCTCGAGATTTTGACTCCTGTTTTGTTATTAAGAGGGAAAGTTAGCTTTCATCATAATTATGATCAATATGGCTACCTTTTATTTTTTCACCCATGAAAAATTTATTGCAGTAAAAGTAATGTAACATAAAATTCACCATTTAACCATTTTATGGACAAAATTTAAATGTATATTTTATTTGAAAGGTTGAATGTTTTCATTTAATACACATTTTTTTACTTGTGTACAGTTGAAATACAATGTTACATTAGTTTCAGGTATATAACATAGTGTTTCAACTTCTCTATGTTCTGCTATGCTCACCCTAAGTGCAGCTACCATCTCTCATTATGCAGCACTATTACAATATCATTGATTATATTCCCTGTGCTGTGCTTTTTAATTCCTGTGACTTATTCATTTCATAACTGGAAGCCTATATCTCCCACTCCTCTCCACCCTTTTGTCCCTCCCCAAATCCCCCGCCCCTCTGGCAGCCATTACTTCTCTGTATTTACAGGTCTGATTCTGGCTTTTGTTATTTATTCGCTTTTTTTAGATTCTACATATAAGTGAAACCATATGTATTACACCAGTACTACTGCCTATGCTCTCTTCTAGGATTTTTACGGCTTCAAGTCTTATATTTAGGTCTTTAATCCATTTTGAGTTTATTTTTGTGTATGGTGTAAGGAAGTGGCCCAGTTTCATTCTTTTGTGCATAGCTGTCTAGTTTTCCTAGCACCATTTGTTGAAGAGACTGCCTTTTCCCCATTCTAAATTCTTCAACATGGCTATCTTTTAGTCTCCGTTATGTTGATGAAGTCCCACACTGTGATTAGCATGGAAGAAATTTCTTACCAAATTCCCCTTGTTCTCCTGCCAACTAGCTAGACAATGTGGTGTGGGTCGGTATGTTGTGGGTGGTTATCCACAGCTATTATAGTCCAACACATCTAGTATGATATTCAGGTTGGTCTCTTGGGGCCCCTTCCCCTTCTAAGACCTCAGTGTCCAAGATAACTTAGAGAACTAATCCTTTCCTATATGCTTCAAGATTACTGTGATCCCAGCTCAGCCACAAGGGGTCTCCTTTGAAACTGTGAACAAGAGCGAGTTGGCTCCGAAGGATAACAAAACTGCTTAGTTATATGTGTCCCTGCACCAGAAACTTCTTATAGAGATTTTCATTCGGGGACCAGTTGGTTTCTGTAACTAAACCAAATTCTCAGTTATGCTATGGGGGAAAGAATTCAAGTATCCAATATTGCCTGTAGAGCACACCTGAAGGGCAAGACTGATGATCCTGAACTTTAGATATCCTAAGAATGAGCTAAGCTTTAATAATAAAAAGTTCTCTTTTTCACACAGTACCTCTCTGTCCATTATTTCAGTACCATTTGTTATACTGTTATACATATTGGAGACTAAGGTAACAATGTCTGTAAGGCCCTATAAGATTATATATATATATATACATACACACACACAGAGAATAGGATAAAGTATTGACCAGTTTCCAAGCAACTTAAATAGCTTGCATTGGTCCTTTTGGTGATATCTGTAAATTTTACTCCCCTTCCAGGGATCATGAGGCAGGTGTTCTTAAATTCTCCCCTTTGACTCCTGCACATATACCAGATCTTATTGAATCCACTCTCTGTTGCCTCCATTCTTTTGCTATTTACTCCAGACTTCTATTTTCCACTCTTCAATAAAGAAGACAGCTAATGTGCAGGAAATACTATAGGCTGCTGTTATCTGAAATTAATTTAGCAGGCACTTCCCCATTGAGCACCCTCCCCAAATCCAGCATCAGGAATAAAAAGTTTCATCAGTTCTTTTGGCAGTATTTAAGTGACTGCTCTGCCTGGCTTCATGCCTGCTCATTTGGGTTCTCCTGCTGTAAAGCAAGGCACACTGATGGGCTGCTGTACAAAGATGAATAGTATTCATTGGGGTCATGGAGTTTCTAAATAAACTGAGAATAGTGGCTAAAAATCAGGTTGCCTGGAAGTCTCAAAGGAAAACATATCGAATGATCTCATTCAGCCCCTTTTCAAAAATACTCTATATTCTTCAAGTTTTTGAGTTTCTAGAGAAAAGTAGCAGACAGTAGTTGCAAGAAAAAGCAGAACTTTCATGAGATGTATAACTTATACGACTTAACTTATATCTAAAAGTTTATCCAACATATACTGATATTATTTTAAAGGATAAATATCTGTTAAGGAGTTTGTTTTGTATATAGGGACATGTATCAAAATGAAGAATATGGCCTTTTTTTCTTAATGTATGCTAAAATGTTATATATTGAAAGATGGTAATTTATTTCCATGAATCAAATCCTGTGCCTAAAGCTAATTTCTATGTTTTTATATGTTTTTGTGATAGAGGTATTTTTGGAAAGTATGGAGTGATAGAAATATTCTCTGGCTTTTGGTAAATGTGAGTTTAAAAATAATTATTTTAGCTTAACTTTTCACCTCTTAGAAGATTTTTTAAATTTAGATTATTTATTCTTTTTCTTTTTAATTTTAAGCATAGCTCCCAAAATATGTCAGTTTTGTTTTGAGGTAAATGAATTCATGAAGTTGGTTTCTTTGCAGCATGAGGGGCTAACAGCGAGAATAAAAATAATCAAACTAATATTACTTGTTGCTGGAAAATAATTATAAGAATATTACACAGAGGAAACCATGCTTAAAATGAAGGCTTCATATTGCATTTAAAACTCAAGTGGGACTTTCAAATATTCTGTTTAGTAGAATAATATATTGATGAACCCTTGGAGAACTAATTATGTTGTTTCACATGAATTACGAATGCCTCATTTACCTGCATTATAGTCTTGCATGTGTCCTTATATTTAATCATCATTAAAAGTTAGAAATGTAAAATTTTAAATGCAAAGAAGGCATATTTTTTTAAACAAAGTGATCTAAACAAATACTAGTATTTAATTTAAGATCTGTTACTGGTCTAGAGATTTTATTCTCCTATTTTTGCAAAGTATGAATCTGAGAACTTCTTTTAAATAGAGCTCTCTTACTAAAATTCTAGTATAATGGTAAGTGTAAGTTGTCACAGTAATTTTTTCCTTTTATTTTTTAAAGATTTTATTTAAATTCCAGTTAATGTACAGTGTAATATTAGTTACAGGTTCACAACATAGTGATTCAACACTTCCATACAACAACCAGTGCTCATCAAATATGCCCTCCCAAATCCCCATCACACATTTAATCCATCCCTCCACCCACTTCCCTTCTGGTAACCATCAGTTTCTTCTCTATAGTTAAGAGTTTTCTTGGTGTGCCTCTCTCTTCTTTTCCTCTACAATCATTGGTTTTGTTTCTTAAATTCCACATATGAATGAGATCATATGGTATTGGTTTCTCTCTGACTTATTTCCTTTAGCATAATGCATTTTAGCTCCATCCATGTCTTTGCAAATGGCAAGATTTCATTCTTTTTTATACCTGAGTAATATTCCTCTGTGTGTGTGTGTGTGTGTGTGTGTGTGTGTGTGTGTGTGTGCATGTTTAACCTCTTCTTTACCCCTTCATCAGCCAGTGGATACTTGGGCTATTTCCATACTCTGGTTATTGTAGATAATGCTGCTATAAACATCATGTGCATGTATCCCTTCAAATTACTATTTTTGTATTCTTTGGGTAAATACCTAGGAGGGTACAATTGTGAGATTATAGGGAAGTTCTATTTTTAACTTTCTGAGGAACTTCTATACTGTTTTCCATGGTGGCTGTACCAGTTTGCATTCCCACCAACACTCCAAGAGGTTTCTCCTTTTTCTGCATCCTCACCAAAACCTGTTGTTTCTTGCATTGTTAATTTTAGCAGGTGTGAGGTGATATCTTATAGTTTTGATTTGAAACACATCTTTTCGTATGTCTGTTGGTCAACCATGTGTCTTCTTTGGAAAAATGTCCATTTATGTTTTCTGCCCATTTTTAATTGGATTATTCCTTTTTGAGATGTTGAGTTGTATAACTTCTTTATATATTTTGGATACTAACCCTTTATCAGATATGTAATTTGCAAATACCTTCCCATTCCATAGGTTGCCTTTTAGTTTTGTTGATTGTTTCCTTCACTGTGCAGAAGCTTTCCATTTTGATGAAATCCCAACAGGTTTTTTTGTTTTTGTTTTTGTTTTTTCCTTTTGTTTCCCTTGTCTCAGAAGATGTATCTAGAAAGTAGTTGCTACTGTCAGTGTCAAAGAGGTTGCTGCCTGTGTTCTCCTCTAGGATTTTAATGGGGTTTTTCCTCACATTTAGGTCTTTGATCCATGTTGAATTTATTTTTGGGTATGGTGTAAGAAAATGGTCTACTTTTATTCTCTTGCATGCTGCTGTCCAGTTTTCCCAACACCATTTGTTGAAGAGACTTTTTCCCATTGGATATTCTTTCCTGCTTTGTTGAAGATTTATTGACCATATACTTGTGGGTTCATTTCTGAGTTTTCTATTCTGTTTTATTGATCTGTGTGTCTATTTTTGTGCAGTACCATACTATTTTGATCACCACAGCTTTCCAATATACTGGATTTGTGATGCCTCCAGATTTACTTTTCTTTTTCAAGGTTGCTTTGGCTATTTGGGGTCTTTTGTGATTCCATACAAATTTTAAGATTCTTTCTTCTAGCTCGGTGAAAAATACTGGTAGTACTTTGATAGCAATTACATTAAATGTGAAGATAGCTTTGGGAAATATAGACATTTAAACAATATGTATCATTCCAGTCTATAAGCATGGAATATTTTTCCATTTTTTTGTGTCAATTTCAGTTTTTTTCATCAGCATTTTATAGTTTTCAGAGGATGGGTATTTCACCTTTTTTGTTAGGTTTATTCCTGGGTAACTTATTGTTTTTTGGTGTAGTTGTAAATAGAATTGATTCCTTAATTTCCTTTTCTGCTGCTTCATTATTGGTGTATAGAAATACAACAGAACTTTGGGGATGAGCACTGAGTGTTATGTAGAAACTAATTTGACAATAAACTATTTGTAAAAAAAAAAAAAAAAAAAAAAAAAAAGAAATACAACAGATATCTGTTCATGACTTTGTATCCTGCGAGTTTTCTAAATTCACTTATCAGTTCTAGCAGTTTTTTTGTAGAACTGTTCAGGTTTTCTATATAGAGTATCATGTGACCTGCAAATAGTGAAAGTTTTTCTTACTTGCCAATTTGGTTGCTTTTTATTTCTTTGTGTTGTCTGATTGCTATGGCTAGGACTTCCAGTACTTTGTTAAATAACAGTGCTGAGAGTGGACATCCCTGTAGCAGTAATTTTTATTATATCACTTTAGGCTGACTTCTGGAATTTGAGCTTCAGAAACATGTTATGAAATTTTTTAATATTGCTGTAGTTGCCTTTTCAATGCATTTCTAAAAGCCATGGATTTTTAAGCTTTTTACTCTAAAAGCCACAATTTCAAATAGGAACTGAAATTCTAGTAACACAAGTAGTATGCCAGTAGAGTTCTCACAGTAAGTTTTAGTGAATAATTTAGGAGGTGAAGATTGATTCCATTATGATTCTATCTCTTTCTGAAAATAATGTTGTTCTTATTAGCCCTGCCATTTTGTAGGAAAATATTATATTCCAAAGAATGGGCTATTAGTGGTATTTAAGTAGACAGAAAGCATAGACATTGAATAGTTTAAGTTAAATATGATAAACTTCTATAATACAAACATTTATAGATAGCACATGATGTAAGATGAGAGAAACACAAAGTGGAAGGAACAGTTATTAACTGCTAAGTGCCTGGCATTGTTCTAAGTGCTGGGAATACTAAGAGAAGTATGAAATAGCCCCTTTGTTCCAAAAACATACATCATATGGGGTGCCTGGGTGGCTTGGTCGGTCAAGCGTCCAACTTACCCTCAGGTCATGATCTCGCAGTTCACGAGTTCGACCGCAGCATCAGCCTCTGTGCTGACAGCTCAGGGCCCGGAGCCTGCTTCAGATTCTGTGTCTCCTCCCTCTGTCTCTGCCCCTCCTCTGTTCATACTCTCTCTCCCTCTCTCTCTCCCTCTCTCTATCTCAAAAATAAATAAAACATTAAAAAATTTTAAACCATATACTGTATATAAACATTCCCAAGGACCAACAGCAAAGGAATTCACAATGAGTTGACATATTTTGGACTACTCACAGGCTAAAGTATACAGGCAAAGTCTATGTATATTTGAACCGCCCTGCATAACTGTCATCCTGTGTGATCACTGACAAAATTATAGATGGGGAATGATAGAGCCATAAAGACTCTTAGAGATCATCTGACCCAAATCTATCATTTTCCAGAGGGTGAAATCTAGGCCCAGAACAGGTAAAGTATTTTACTATAGTCACATAGCAAATTAATGACAGTGGGGACTAGAGCTCAGTCTTCTTGGTTCTCATTCTAATCTTTTCAGAGGGGACAAACACAAACCTTTTTCTTTAAGCTTTCTCTTCATTGCCCCCTTTACTTGAACAGTGAAAACAATGGTACAAGAACTGTGTGGAAAAATGAAATTCCCCAAGTAAGAAAAAGAAACCCTGAATAGAATGCTCATGGGGCCAGTAAAGAAATTGAAAGACAGGACAAAAACATGGTTATACTGAAGTAAAGAACAAATACAGTCCAGGAAGAACATTAAGAGAACTCCAATGGCAAAAATGAGAAAATCACATGCAAACAAAAAGGAAAGACTGAAATAATTATCCACTAATGCTTATTGTATGGAAAACAGGCTAAAATGTCTTTGGTATAATTTATACATTCATTCCGTTCCAAAATTTTTCTTCTTAAAAATAAATAGAGTCAGCTGGGTTAGGTAGCCTCATATTAAAGTGAAGAACTCTCTGTTACCTTGTGCATTTGTACAGCTGCAAAGTAGTGATGACTAATGTGCTTAATGATTACCCTAAGGCAGCTTAATTCCCCAAAGTACTTTTTGAACCATCAAAAATTTCTCTATTATATTCAACCTATTTTTATTGTTAAACATATTTTATATTCAAATTCTTGGAAAATGGGGAGAATGTTTATGATAATCTCTCGGGTAATTACCTATGAAATCATCACAGCACTTCATACCTTAGCTAAGCCACATAGTAGAGATTTTACTGGAATGAGGAAGAAATTCTGTCATCTTACTTGTCTTCCCAGATATTTCCTTTCTTGTCTTATTCCTTTTCTGATGCAATGTGGAATAATCTGTCACAGTTTTAGGCTATCCTGCTTGATTGTTGACCATCTCAATGCAATGATGCTTTTGAAACTACATGTTGTCTAAATAGATTATCTTGCCTTCTGCCACCTTACAAAGCTTTTTATATAATGGTAAAGGAAGATTATAATGTTTTTATTGGCTCTCAAATGTCCTTATCATGTAAGTCAGCTTCCAGGCAGACATTTTGGATCCATTTTTTAGCATCCAGGTGAATGTCTGGTAAAAAAGAAGTCAGTGCTCATTGGAACTGCCTTTGTGAAGCAAATTCTGCACTTACTGTTTCTTTCACATGTGCACTGACAGCGTCAACCTAATTGACTGTTACTGGTCAGTTTCTGTGTCAGAAGTGATGCCAAGTAAAATAGAGAAGAGAAATCCAAATTCAATGCATTTCGGTTGAAACCCAGAAAGATTTAGTAGTAGAAAAAAACTACAGTAATTTGAAGTTTTTCTGGGATTTGTATTCCCAAAGATGAGCTTGAAACCATCAAATTCTTTCTCACAACCTAAACCAAATTGTCATTTGGGTCTCTAAGAGTGAATTGCTAATAGGCACGCTGACATAGTATCAAATGGATTGCATGGCTATAGTAAATATAGGTCAGTAGAAGCTACATGCTGTAATAAATATAGATCAGAAATGTGGTTCAGTCAAATGCCGGTAAAATATTTTAATGTATTATCCTTCCTGATTGGAAATCTAGAGAATTAGGTACAAAATGATCATATTTATCAGTTTGAACATCAATGGACAGTTATGTTTTTAAATATCCAATGCTTGTACTTTACAATTAAATAGTAAAGTATTAAATAGTAATAGTATTAAATAGTCTGTGAGGCGTACATTGCAGTGTAGCCCTCTTCTTCTGTGGCTGATGTTGCTCTTTCTCTTCTGTGTCATGTTTGCTTTGGAAATATTATCATTATGGGACATGACACTAGTCATGTTAGGCTATGCTGCTGACAATGGTGACTTTCAACAGGGAGAAATAACGAAGGAAAGGGCACCATCATCATACAATGTAAGGAGAAATGCCTCAAATTCAGAAGCAAGGTCCTCAGAGAACTGGAAGTAAAGAACCATTTGAGTAGGATTACAAACAACCTAGATGTGCAGATTAGCCCTGGATCAACGGAAATCAAGAATCAAGCAACCTCTTTGTGTAAATGAGCATTTTGTAGTTTGTAGTAGTGGAGCCAATAGCCTCGCTGCATTTTAAATCTATTTGGATGTCATGTAAAGATGAACATATGCAGTACTTAAGAAAGAAAGGTCAAGGGGCACCTGGGTGCCTCAGTCTGTTAAGCGTCTGACTTTGGCTCAGGTCATGATCTCACGGTTCGTGGGTTCGAGCCCTGCGTCGGGCTCTGTGCTGATGGCTAGCTCAGACAGAGCCTGGGGCCTGCTTCGGATTCTGTGTCTCCCTCTCTCTCTGACCCTCCTCTACTCTCTCTCTCTCAAAAATAAATAAAACATTAAAAAAAATTTTTTTAAAAAGAAAGAAAGAAAAGTCAATCCTGCCATAGTGATCACTGAAGCATAATGTAGCAGGCCTCTTTTTTTTTTTTTTTTTAGTTGACTCATCAATCCTAGAACATTTAAACTGATATTTTCAGGAAGTTGCGGGCTTTTAAAAAAAATTTCCAGCATGTGTTATAACCCAAATTAACAGCACTTTAAAGCCAACTCCACACCTACACTAACATATTACAAATATCAAATAATTTGCATATAAATAGAGATGTGTAGTTTCACTAAAAGGGTCTCTGGTTTTTCACTGTCCTTCCTATTTATTAGGTTCTAAACGGATTGTTTAGTTGGTATAACTCTGTATATCTGCCAATTGTCTCTTATTTTATGGAATGTACTGCTTCAATTATACTTAACAGCCAGCCTGACAAGATTTGTTGTGGCTACAATGCTTTGTTCACCTTGTAGCATTAATAGCGGCATTTGTATGTTACCAAAAACAGACAATTGGATTCATCATCCTCATCCAAAGAAAAGTAGCTTCTTTGATTTTAGCATAATGTTTCTGGATATCCAATGGGACTTTTGCAGATGGTGAATAAAGAAGGAAATAAAACTGTAACCTCAACATGTGCTGTAACTCTTGATTTATAGTTCATGAGAGTTGTAGGTATAGCTATAATAATCCTTCCATAAGTTCCAAAATTGCCTCTCTAATTCAAGTCAGTAAAGCTTAATCCCACCTACAACTCATTTCAATTCTTTTTCATTAGAAGTCCTGTCCAAGGTTAGTTCAAATGTCACATTCTTTGGTCATTCCAACTTTTCTCCTCTGAGTATTCTAACCTTGACTATCATTAGTTCTATATATATTTCTGTTCACGGATAACATTAGCTCTTCAAGGGCAAAAACCATGCTATCTTTTATTGCTTATACAGTCTTCATTGAATATATTCATTCATTTTTAAATAAATATTCAATGTCTTCTTCCTATTATTGGGCAATGATCTAGACCAGAGGATGACAAACTATACTTAGTGGGCCAAATCTAGCCTACAGGGCTGGAATTAAATTTTTTTGTGTGTACTTTTATATTTTATGACCCATTTTCAAAGGGTCATAAAAACAAACAAGAATATGCAATAGAGACCATATGTGGCTAGCAAAGCCTAACATATTTATTATCTGGCCCTTTAGAAGGAAAAGATTGCTGGCTCTTGTTTTTGATGCTGAGGATACAGCAATGAACAAAACAGACCAAAAAAATCCTACTTATGGGGATCCTAAATTCTATTTATCCATTTATTTTACACAGAATAGGAATATATCTTTGTCATCTCCATGGTACTTACATATAGTATGTATTCAGTGATTATTTGTGAAATGAAGGCATACATGGACTCCATCCTCCAATAACACACAATATAGACAAGCATTTCTATATAATGTATTTTGATGTATAATATGTATATATATGTACATATATGTGTTATATATACATATATATTATTATACATATTATTATATTATATTATATGCATATACTACATATATGTATATAATATACATATACATATATTATACATATCATATCTATAATATATGTATATATGTATATGTCTATATATGTATTATAATATACTTTAAGAAAATCTTTGTATTAAGATTCTTCTCCTAGAACGCTTTTGGAGAAAAAAACGAAAACACTATTTACTTGTCAAGGATATTTTATTGTGGTACCTAATGAAACAGTCTCCCATCTTAAGGTGACTTTTATTCCTAATGAGGTCCTGATTAGGCCTCCATATGAGAGGTAATCATAATTATATTTGATTCTGAAAACTTTCTAAAATGGTGGATGTTTCATAAGAGATTATTTTGTATAAATGACCGTTAAAACGATTCTTTCAGGGAGAATGAAACCATTTTACTCCACATTAGAAAAAACAATCTTGCTTTAGACTCAGAGTTGACTAATATTATGACAGTTTTTCATAAAGTCAGGCTATAGATTAGCCACTAATTCTCCAACACTCTAAGAGTGTATACACACCTTAGAAACTGGTGGTTGGATACTAGGGATGAACTGAGTGCTGAGAGGAGAGTAGAAGGGAACAAAGGGCCAGTGAAAGGATGCCAGAAGTGGAAAGGGTGGGATTTGTAGAGCCAGCAGATTATAGTGGTGAAAAAGAGGAATATGTAGTTACCTTTTCTACCCCCTATGTGGCAGAGTTTCCTACTCAGCACCATTAATCCCTCCCAGCACACCCACCCAATCAGTAAACTATTGATAAACCTACTTATCCCCACCCTAAGCCATTCCTACCACGGAGGAATTTACTATACTCTCCTCTTTCAAACATTCAAAACTGAAAGTAGTGAGGCACCAGATTTAGAAAGAAAAATCACATGAAATTATATTTAAATCTTTATTTCCACTGGCCCTTTAATCTGAACTGCCCTTACTCCGAGTATCCTGCACACTTCCTTTCAGATACCATACTACCATTAATCTACATACTTTGCTTTATTAAGGAATTGGTCATTCCCCATTACTCGTATAGATTTAGAGTTGACAAAATGAGAGTTTAAAATACAGTAATGGAGTATCTTAATTATAAATGAAGGAAATTGAAATCAGTACTGTATGTACTGAATTACTTTCAGTTTCTTGACCTTTGTCAAGACTAATGAGATTGCATATCTAGTATAGGGAATGAATAAAAATTTTAATAGACCTGCCTGATTTGTATTGCTAGGAATTCTGTATAAATGAAGAGTTATGCTAGCAAACCTGGCTGTACTCTTTAATTGTACCTACTGCCCCCCATCACCAGCCCACCCCCATCCTTCCTATCTGTGGTTAATACATATGAAGTCATAACATTATGAAGTAACAAACACAGGAAATCATGGGTTTGTTCTCTAAAAGCACATAGCTTATTCGCAGAAAACTTAATAATTTACTGAGCTTAAACTTCCCTCTGGAGAGGACTAGAATCCTGGGTAATGATGGAAAAGCAACATTTGTTAAATCAAAATTTGGCAAAGGACTTGTCTCTGTGCAGAGCTGTCTTTATAATAGTAGATTGAATCAAAGTTTCTCTTATGTAGTAAAACAAAGGAAGGTCTTCTCACTCTGGAAAGTTTCTAGATCTTTGAACTGTACTTCTAAAGGATTATATTCATGCGTATGAAATAGCCCATCAGGCCATCAATGTATTCAATCAATAGTATTTACTGAGGAAATATTATGAGTGTAGTGCAGTACAAAGTATAAAAGTAGGAAGTGTGTTCCCTTGGGGGAATCAAGCCTGAAAGTAAAACAGTTATATACAGCAGTAAACATGGACTAAAATGTTGTTCTGTAGGTTCTGGTATATCCTAGGTTTTCCAAAATCATCTATTTCATTGTCACATCGAATGTTTACATTTTTAGCCCAAAAAGCAGCCTCAGTGACATCAGGGAAGGACAAGATCATTGCAGTTTGAAATAGTCTGAGAAGGTTTCACAGAAGCAGCAGGGGCAGTTTGTTTATCTTATAAATATTATATCATCTCTTTTCAGATAATTTTCTAATTATACTTTTTGCTATTTCCCCTTGAATTTCTTACTACTTGATTTTTTTCTATTGTCTTCCTTTTCATTCATTTATAATAACCCAGAATTGGAAGCAATTCCACATATTTTGGATTAATGTTTATGTTGTTTTAACACTGCTTCTACCAGAGTCCCCGTTCAAACACCTTTCATTATGCTAGTTTCCAGTAAGAGGGAATAAATTATTGCAGACCATTTGAACTCAGTAAATTCAGCATTTGAACTGATTCATTGTGATAGGCAAGTCTAAGTTTGTTGTCTTTTTATGAACATTTGTTCCATGGTTTAAGGAAAAAATATTTTAAAAACCTCAACAGTTTACTTTGATTCTTTTCTTTTTTCTTATAAATAAAATGATAAAAATGAGCAATTCACGCCACCTCTCTCACAACTTTCACAAAGCAAGACGGTAATGTGTAATTTAAGTATCTTTCATCTGTAAGGCTGAGAATCATTGACAGGACCAAAGGGATGGGGCAGGGGGAACATATCTTTCTGGATAAAGTGATGATAGTTTTCCTCAGCTTTAAAAAACTTTATATGCAAGGATGGGGGAATAGCGTTTTTATAAATTGTTATTAAAATGTATTGCCAATAAAATTTGAGCTTTAATCAGACATATTCTTATTTTCTCAGAAACCAATAGATTTTATGAGTTTTTAAAAAAACTCTATTTACAAACATCATCTCTACATTCCTCTAGCCCTGTTTTTATTAAGGGAAACCCTACAGGCAAAAATGTAATTTTTCCAAGGTTGGACATATGGCTGCTCTTGGAGCCAGCAAAATAATGATACAGAGAGCCAAATGCTGAGTTAAGATTTCCAAAGCTGATGCTCATCAGACCCCAGAATAGGTGTCTCTTACAGGGTAATCAAGATGTTAGCCACAGAAGTAGAACTCTATGGAGATAGAGCTGCTCACCTGCAAAATCAGGTACCTCTGAAAATGAATGGCACTATAGTGTTGGGCCAAATCCTGCTGACCCTGGCATTAAAAATGTAATCTTGTATGACAAATCAAATGAGTTGAATTCTTGGGGGCAGAATGCTACCAAGCTCTTTCTAAACTTTAATGAATGTGAAGACCTGCTTACTGCCATGGAAACTGGCATGGATTCTAAATGCCCAGTAGGCAATCTTATTTTAATTTTTTCTATTCTATCTTATTTTTGGTGAGCAGAACTGGCAGTATGAGATAACCTACATAAACAGTGAGTTCTTGATTTTTATATTTATTTCTCATACAGATCTAAAGTAAGTAGCTTACTTACATGTAGTATAAAACTGGAAGAGATAAAGGAATAGCATAGGACTATGTTGGAAAATCAGGATGGGGAAGAATTCCAAGAACTACTTGATGTTTCATTAATCCCTGCTAGAAAGCATGTTGCAAAAAATTTTTTAAGTCCTTCCACTTGGTTTTTAACACACACTCTCTCTCTTTCTGTGTATGTGTGTAAGTGTGTGTGTGTGTGTGTGTGTGTGTGTGTGTGTAAATACCTCACATTGAGTTTTCTCCTAAGGGTATCCATTGAACCGGGCTAATTTCTCAAGTTATGGATTTTACATTCTGTGTATTAGAGCACCAGTGAATGAAGCTTCAATCCCTAAATGACCTAGGAAACTCCCAAATGAGAAAGTATGGGATTTTCCCAGAAACTTTTTTTTTTTTTTTGGTATCATCCTCCAGCCTCTTTCCCATCCTTTCTAAAGCTTTTTCTCTAGCTAAGAATAATAGTTCCATACTTACTAGCTCCTCCACCTCTAGAGAATAATGAAACCTTGAGAGTCCATAAAGAAAGTTTCCTCAGCCCTCAAGATTCCTAATGCCTGCTCAGTTTCTAGTCTTCCTGAATAGTGGCTCATACTTCAAAGGTAATTTTAGATTTAAAATGGCTTTCTAAATCTACATAAATAATATCTGGATTATTTGCTATTTTAAATTGCCCATGCCATTGTTCCCCTCCATTAGCCTAGATAATTGAGAGTTGGCTGTATATTACCTGATATATATAAAGAATTGAACATTCTGAACAGTACATTTTAATGGCTGCAATTTCAGATGCACATAGCTAGGCCACAGTACTTCATTTTTGCTCACAGTGGTATATATATATTTTATATACCCCTATTTAGGCAAACTCAACAAATGAAAATATTATTTTACAAAATTGATAAGAAGAAGATAATTTTATTCCCTTTCAGGAATCTCTTACTTTATTTTTTTTATGTTTTTATTTTATTTTTGAGAGAGAGAGAGAGAGAGAGAGAGAGACAGTTGCATTTCCAAAAATGTTTTCTCTTGTTTTCCTTTAAGCTTCCTGTTGCTCTGTGTAGTCCCAGTGATGGTTCAAGGCATTGAATTTTACATTCTATATAGGTCTCTGTTCCACATCTAGTTAGCAGTTAGAATTTTTCCACAAATAACAGTGTTTTTATGAAAGTAATTGCCCAAAGCTGGTTTATTTCTAATAAATTGTTTTCAGACCATTATTTTAAAGTATACTCTAATTTCCACATATATAAAATTTTCTCCCTCTTGGGGCGCCTGGGTGGCTTAGTCGGTTGAGCGTCCGACTTCCGCTTAGGTCATGATCTTGCGGTTCGTGGGTTCGAGCCCCGCGTCGGGCTCTGTGCTGACTGCCAGCTCAGAGCCTGGAGCCTGTTTCAGTCTGTGACTCCCTCTCTCTCTGACCCTCCCCTGCTCGCGCTGTCACTCTCTCTCTCTCCTAGAAATAAATAAAACATTTAAAAAAATTTTTTTCTCCCTCTGCATAAAACATGGATACATGTTGACGGCATCCTAACGAGATAGCTACCTTTGGCCCATTTTGCCAAGTTACTATCCCAGATTAAAATCCTACAAGGGCTGGTTATCCATCCTTCCTCCTCCCAATCTAAATTAGCTTGCCTGCCTGCCTGCTTTCTTTCCCCTCTCTCTCCTTCCCTCCCCCACTCCCTCTTTTCCTTCATTTCTTCCCTTTTGTTTCTGAATGTGTTACCCAGAGTTAGATGGAAAAGAAAAAAAGCCTCCGTTCTTTTCAACACTGCAGTAAAGGATTACAGGACACTGAAACAAAAGCAAAGCAGAGCAAAATTTATTGAAGTACACTACAAGGGAAGAGCAGGCCAGTCAGTCATGAGAGACAAGGCCCCGGGGAATTCCAGAGTGTGGACTCATATCACTTTTTCTTTTGGGTGGGTCCTAGTGTAACAACATTTGAGTGATAGGCCTGGATCATATAGTAATTAGTCAATGGGGCATGTCCTTTCCCAAGATGAATTTGAAATGCCTGCAAGGGGTAGGAAACTGCAACATTGTTTCTGATCTAGAGACAGGTCAAATAAGGACAAGGGCTGTTTTCTGCACATGTACAACAAGCACTACAAGCTTTACTCTTCCTTTTCCTGGACTGCTGGGTGGGTTGAATGGTACGGTCCCTGGGCAGTCCTAGGTTGAGGGTCTCTGCCAGACATCTAAGGTGGGTCCTCCTGTCTCTCATGCCTAGCTTCCTGCCTAACATATGCCTTAATGTATTGATTCCTCCCTCATCTACTTCCCAGAAAGGTTTCAGGTAGTTTACAACAATGGCTATTAAAATAAGATTAAAAATTAGAGGGAAAATTTCAGACAATTGTTCCAGATACTTAAATTAAGGATGGTGATTATTATTGAGCATTAAGAGGTTTTTTTGACGATTTTAATTTAATAGGTGCTATAGGAGGAATTGCCTTTTTATATATATTTCTTGCTTGTTTTACTTTTATTTGTAACAGAAAGGCAATTTCAAGTTTATTTTTAAAATTTGTTTATTTGAGTATAGTTGACATGCAATGTTACGTTAGTTTCAGGTGCACCATATAGTGATTAAATTTCTCTGTACATTCTGCACTGCTCACTACAAGTGCAGTTATCATCTGTCACCATACAATGCAATTATAATATCACTGATTATATTTTCTATGCTGTTGTGCATTAAATTTAACTATGAGCTTCTGTTATACCCAGATTGCATTATCCTCAACGACCAGAGACCACCGGGGAGACCGAGTCACATATGCAAAGGCAAAGGGCTTTATTACGGGCTCGAGCTCAGGCTCACAGACCTCACCAGTGCAATGGAGCCATGCTGTGAGCCCCGAACAAAGGCAGAGTAGGGTTTTTATGGGGTTTGTGACGGGGGAGTTACAGAAATTGTGGCAGGGGAACAGTGATCCTATCATAATTATTCAACATTATTGACAGCGGGTTTAACCATACACATTGTCTAGAGTATTTGTTACTTTTGGCGAGACCCAATTACAACATTTAGAGTACTTTTAAATTCAACCAATTACAGAGCGAGCCTAGGGTCGCGCCTAACGGGTTAACTTTAACATTAGGTAACAGAGTTTTATCTATAGTTGCTGGCCTTTCTTGATTGGGCATTGCCAAGGTAGTGTGGTGGAGTGATGTGGAGGGCAGTTTCTTCAGCCTTGGGCAATGTGTGGCTGCCTGATAGTTCCAGGGAAACTGAAATTTAGGCCTTCTAGTTTAGACGGGAAACTTAAGGGCCTATCATGGAGTTTGTATGGTTTAGACTTGTGTCCTTACACTTCCTAGAAACCAAGCCGGAAAGAAAAACATGATATATTTTATTGCTCCCATTATGACAAAATGAAGGCATTTTAAAATGGAAGACAAAGAACAACATTGTCTTCAATAGCAGTTTGAGGCACAAACTATAGAGACAGATGACACAAGTTCATCTCTATTTTAGAGAAATAGAACATACAGAAATGTTCTTCATGGTCATTTGCTTCATCAACAAGCCACATTTGGATTACCTTTGACTGTGTTTGTTCACTAATGAAGCACAATTAAACATCACTGCATGTGTGGACTACGTGTGTATGATGTCGTAGAAAACAATATTCATTTTGGAATCAATTTCTTCCCACTCTTTACTCCCCTATCCCCAGATACACATTTCATTTTCCCAACCCCAAAGTTAAGAGCCTGGTGATAGTTTAGGGACAGGAAAATTTTCACTTATTTCCAAAAAGTTATAAAATCTTAATTCCACTTGCAAGAATGCCAAGCCCCAACTTTTTGCATCTCTTCTTTCAAAATTATGAATGATTTTAAATCTACAGGAAATGTTAACCCTCCAGCTATTTAACTAGAAAGTCTTTATTGAATGGGTTTGTGATTAATAACTATTTGCATATCTGCCAACAGAAGTTCTTTGCATATCAGTCTAGATTCATAAAAATTTACAGATGGAAATGATCTTAATATACGTTTACCAACTCTTTCCTTTTACATAAATGTTAAGGACTTGTACAGGCTCACTTACCTCGTTAGTAGCAAAGTTGACACTAGAAGTTACGTCCTCTGATGACCACTCTAGCACTTTTTTTTATTATACTATACTATACTGCAGGTCAGAGATAATATAGATTCACAGGATTACATATGCATTCAATTTGCTGTTGCATCCCCATATGTAACAAACCCAAGACTCATGTCTTTTCCGTCTCTATACAGATTTTGTATTCCTGATTATTATATAGACTCTCAGTTTTTAAGTTCCATAATGAAATTCTTGATATGGCATATTAATAAGTCTTTGATGCATTCAGTCAACAAATATTTCTGAACCATAGAGTGAATAATTTGAGGCCCATTTGGTCAAAAAGAAAATCATGACTGCTTTCATTAGCACTTAAATTAACCTATATCTGTATTTCAGTGAGGCAAAACCAGGAACCAGGTTTTACTGATAACTGAGGTAGAGTATACCTTTTAGTCCAATAGAACCTTGACTTTTGTCCTTATTTTTATCTTTAATGTTCTATGTGCTCTTGCTTTTACTAGAAGAAGCACTATCACTGCATTACTACAAACAGCAACTATATATCTCTCCTGCCTGTTACCACTCTTTTCTCTAGGGAACTAGATGAAGATTTCAGTTGTTCACTACTTACTGGCCTCCATAGTGGCCTGTCTGTTCAGCAGCAGTTTTGAACTGAGATTACAAGAAAGTAAAGCTGGCGTTCTCAAGAAAAGAATGGAAGGTTTTTAAATCTTTTACATAGCAGATTCAGGCAGGGTGTGCCTGCTTTATTATCTAAGGTGTTGCTATTTTCCTTTCATGTCTTTGGAGATCCCAGGGAAAGGGCAGCTAGGGATTTCACAAACAACAGCAATTTATTTCAACCTAGAGGCAAAGGGGATGGATGTCTATTCTTATAGGACGTTTGTTTTTGTTGTCTCTAAATTTTGAAATCAACAAGCGGGAAATTTGAATATTCTACTCTCTCTAACCCTCTGCACCTCCATCCCCACTCCTCTCCCACATTTTTGAGATCAGATAGTGGTATATAGATTGATAGGGGATTCCTTTTTCCCTGAATTCTAACTAGAGTGCTCTTCTGCCCTATTATGTATAAAAATGCATTATTATTATTATGTATAAAAATAATTCTAAGTAACCTCAGATACAAGCCTAAGATAATGACCAAGATTAAATGGACTGAGCATTTCATTCATATCAATTCTAGTTTGTAATCCTATTTTATTTAAGTGGTTATCTGTGTCCTTTGGAATTCCAATTAGCCAAAGGTTAATAATACTGATAATAAATAATACACCCTGCCAAGGAAAATTATTTCCTCTCCTTCCACAACTCCCTCAGTTCACTTTGTGGTAGGTCTATGGACATATTTCTCTTGCCCAACACCTCCCCTGCCCTTTTGGGCAATATTTGATAGAAGAAAAAGAAAAAGATCTGGGGGCAGAACTCAGTCAAATAAATTTGAAGCAGTTATAAAACAAGATTTATTCAATCAAAATACATTTGAGACAGAATGTAGCTATTGTTTCCTTTTGCAGTTTTTTTACCCATTTCATTTCTACATTACTTAAAATATTTTAAACTATTAATAATATTATCATTTACCCCAAATTATTTGGTTCTTATATTTATTTTCTATACTGTTTTTCATAAAACCTCTAATCATCTTTATATTAGAAATAAAAAATAATGATATTTTAGTGTGAATTAGTACATCTACTTTTTGCCTCCTTTACCCCACTTCATTTTTCTTCATAGCATTTGTCACCACTTGCCACCTGGTTATTTGTTCATTGTCTCTCTCTTCCACCCCCACTGAAATGTAGATTCCATGAGAGAAGAAAGTTTTGACTCTTCTAATCATCCAAAGATGCCCCAGTGCCTAGAATAGTGTCTGACAAATATTTATAGTAAATGTTAAATATTTATTGAATTAATGATTGGTATTTATGAGCTCTACCACTTGCCGTTTCAAGTGCTGTGATGAGTATTTTTCTGTACCTGAAAATTCTTCCCCAGTTTAGATAGTTATCACTATCTTCATTGGCCATTTGATTGCCAACATGATAGTATCCCAGGTATCACAATAAAAAGGTTTAAGTGCTTTCCATGTCCACATGGAAAGATTTAGATTTTACTTTACAATATACAGTCTTCACATTAATAGACATTTATTCATTCATTCAGCAAATATTCATTGAGAACTTATGAAGAGCTAGATACTATCCCAGAAAGAGAGGCATAGAGGTAATTAAGATAATGCATAATTTCTATAATTCCATTAAAACATTATTTCAGAAAAAAATTCAGAATCTCTGCCGTCTTCATAGTTGTTTGCAGATTTCTTTGCAAAATTGTACCTCAGAGTTGTTTTTGTGACACCACCCTTTTCCTGATAACTTTTTACTTCTCCTCTGTCATTGATGTTTGCCTTTTCCCTTTGCATGTGCAATGTTCTCATTGCCCAAGTTTCCACCCTTAACCCTTGGTCTAGTCACTCTACTTGAGATTCTCTCTGTATGGCATAACCCACGCTCATGTTGTTAACTATCTATCAAGCAAATATTCCCAACTCTGTAGCTGTAGCCCACAGTTCTACCTGGAACTTCAGACTTGCATAGCCAAATCCCTGCTAGATATTTCCACCTGGATGTCTCACAGGTACCTTCAATTCAGTTTGTCCAGATGTAACTCTTCTGTTTTTTCTAAATTCTCTTCATTTTGGTGGCACCTGGGTGGCTCAGTGGGTTAAGCATCCGACTACAACTCAGGTGATGATCTCATGGTTCGTGAGTTCGAACCTCACGTTGAACTCTGTGCTGACAACTCAGAGCCTGGAGCCTACTTTAGATTCTGTGTCTCCCTCTCTCTCTGCCCCACCCCTTCTTGTGCCCTGTCTCTCAAAAATGAATAAACGTTAAAAACTTTTAATAAAATATAAGAATAAACAATAAAATAAAATCTAATTTTTTAATTCTTTATAGGCAGTACCACCTCCAGTCACTTTGGCTTGGAGCTGGGCATGAATCTTGACTCTTCTTTTTCTCTAAGTCTCTGCATCTCACAGTCTCCACATCCTGTCTGTTTTTCCTCCTAAATATTTCTTCACCCTGTCACCCCTGTGCCATCCTCACTGACATTGCCTATTTATAGCTTTCTACACCCTTTGCCAAAACTACTACAGCAATCTTTTAAACAACACCTCCAGCTTCCAATCTTGTTTACTACTTTACTCATGCATCCTTTCATAATTTTTTCCCCTGTATCCTTCTTCCTGGACTTCTCTCCCTTATTCTTTTCACCTTATTTACTCCTGCCCATTCTTTAAAACTGAGTTTTTCTCCACCACCTGAAGGACCCACTATACTTCTCCAGTCTTCCCATGATATTTTCAGCACATTGCCCTTACTGAACTCCGACACTGTTTTATGTTGGTTTCTTTACCTACCTGAAGTCTCTCCTATTACACTATGAACTCTCCAGGCGCACAATGTCTTATTCATGCTTGTAGGTCGAGCATTAAGTATGTCACTTGAAAACTAATAGGCCCTTCAGAAATGTTTGAATAAATGAATAGGTCAATGAACAAAAGAACAACCAGGCAAACAAAGAGTGACTTTGAGGTGCAATATTATGATATCAAAGAATATAAAATTATATTCTTCTTTAGAGATCAATCTTATAAATTGAGTAGGAAAAATAAACACATGAAAGGGTTGTAATAGCTCACATACAATCTTATGTTCCGTCTGGCTTGGCCCATTTGACAATGATGTTACAAAGATTATCTGGCCCAAGACAAACTGCTAGTGCTCTGGAATACATGTTGAATATTTTGTTAGAAATTGTTTTGCCCATGGCTTGGTTCCATGTATGCCCTTTGACTGTAGGCCTAATTTGCATGACCATTATAACTGAAAAATGCTTATCAGTTCCTGCCTCAAACAGACAAATCTGACCTTGATCAGTGTCACCAAACCAGGCTTCTGGCAATCACTTCACAATTTTGACTGTCCAGAAGAGTTCATTGTCATCTTTATCAGTGGAGACTTGTCAGACCTGTTTTCTAATAAAAATGACCTCCAGTGTAGTTTTCTCTGAGAAAACTTTTCTTCCTCTGAACAGATCAGAGCCTCCACAAAAGTCTTTGGAGCAGTCATGCAGAAGCTATTTTATACAGATGAACGTGGCATTGAACATGAGGGATTCAAATGGTTCTATCTTAAAATAGAATGTCTTGTCATTGAATTCATAGTAATGGAAAGTTTAGTGATCAGTCCACTTGAGAAGAAGAATGCAAAAAAAAAAAAAAAAGAAAAGAAAAAAGAAAAAAAAAACCACCCAATGTCATCATATCCATTTGTCACGTGTTAACAGAAAGCTAAAAATAAGCATTGGCTTTTATACCATTTTTAGTGTCCATTCCAGCACAGTGTTTGAGTAATCTCCCCTCCAAAGCATGTTACTCCTTTTGCCTCCTCTATCTTTAACTAAAGAGCCCAGTCAACTAGTTTCAAACCCTCGAAGTCAACTTTGACTCAGACTTTTCGTTGATCTTCTAGATTCAGTGATCACCAATTTAGATTTTATCACTTGCAACTGCTATATCTCTAGGTACTCTAAAATTCTTTTACTTGAAGACAGCCAACTCTCCTTCCATCTGTCACAGCCCATCACACCTACTATACTTGTGCTTTTCTATGTCGTGTGCTATAAGCCTTTGTCTTACTTGTTTTCCCTCTGGCTTTCATTTCTGTCCCTACCAAACTATGACTCTGCTGTCAGTCATTTTAGCACTGTGCTCAAGAGTACTCCTCATTTACTCATTACCCAATTCCTCAGGTACTCTTGGCTTTAAAATCCCCAATCCTCAAAATAGTCACTGATCATGGTGTCCTCTATGGTCTCCAGACTAATTTGTGCTAGCAAGCAATGACATGCAAAAGTAGTATGTTGATCAGGTCCATTGCTAGTGCAAGAAAAAAAATTAATTTATTAGATACAATTTTGAAAACAAAATATCTATCCCACTACATCTACTTGGTTCTGTAATTACTGAGAGGTTTCTGTAAGCTGAGTGCCTAACGTGGTTTACATGTTGAAAATTATCTAAAAAGATAAAAAATAGAGCATCTCTTGTGCTGAAAAAATTTTCTTTAGGATTTTCATGAGTCTAATCTGATAAAATTGAAGAATGTAATTGAAAACTAGGAAAAAAATTCAAGTATGGAATCTCATTATCTTAATGTATATTTTTTCCATGATTAAGACCAACATACAAGCATGTGTCTTTCAAATACAGGCAATTCCCATCTTACAAATGGACTGTAGACAGATGTAGGGCATATTACTGTTTGAATCCTGGTTATTCAAGTGGAAAAACTTTGTTTGGAAGTCAGTTGTTTGGAATTCAGAAAGCATTTTGTCACAGAGGCAATGTTATAAATGGTTGTTTAGCTCACCCAGGATAGCGAATAATGTCACTAAAATCTTACATATTCTCAGAAGAACAGTAGCAAACACTTTTGTTATTCTAATAATTAAACAAAAGCAATAACATTGAATAAGAAAATTTTATATTTTTGGCTTGAATGGTGATACTTCAGGAAAAACAGATTTAATTATAAAAGGATAAAGAAGTAGATTGAGATTGTTAAATCTCTGACTAGGACTCAAGCATTTTCTTTGGCTCATGAGCATTTTTAAAGAGTTTAAATGGCACATGTTTTTCATCAAACAAATTGAATTTTAAAACTTGTGAACTTTTGAATACCTTTTTTTTGGTACTGGGGTTTTATAATGGGACTACTATACTATGATTGAAGTCAGTTACTGACTAGAGCTGAAAAGAAAACAAGAAGGGGAGGGTGGAGATATGGTGCCCTAGAAAAATTTTGAAAGGAGGAGACATATACAAATATGAAAGACAGATAAACATATATGTATATATGAGAGTATGTGCATATTATCTTTTGCAAAGGAAAGTGAGTTCTTGCCTGGTTCTTCAGTTCCCAGGATATCCTATATACATATACATATACATATACATGTGTATCCTATATACATATACACATATATACATAGATGTATATACACATATATGTGTGTGAGTACTAAATACAAAAGTTGAAATACATTGGAGAGGCTAAGCTGAGTCATACTATAAAGAGAAGATACAGGGAGAAAAGAATAAACTATAAAATATACATTAGTTTTGGCACAGAAAGCTACTTGCTTTCTGTTGGTGTTGTTGTATAGGATAGATATTGGAATGGGGGAAGAAAACATTGGGAATGTGCTGCCATGAGTGTAAAAGGTTGAGTCAGAGGAAGATAATGGAAAAAAATTTTTTCAGTTTTGTTTCATTATAAATAGAATCCTCCTTTGGTGTCCTTGGAGAGAATTCAGTTACTTACATCATTTTCCAATCATGTTTTATTCAGATTGATTTTTACTTTCATGAAGCTCCATTCCCAGTAGGGAACTATGGGAGTATCTTGGCTTTATTCCAGTTACACAGGTGTGATAGGTTTCCAAAAATCACATTAATTGAGCTGTCAATGAGGAAAAGAAGATAAGGAGCTACTCATAGCATGATTACTTTGAAGAGAGAAAAGGTGTTAGAGGAAGGACAGTCAGTCATTCAAAAAATATTTATCAGGCTGTGTGCTAAGCACTGTGCTAAGTGCTTGGAAATATAGTGGAAAAAGTTCTGGGAATACAGTAGTAAACATATTGTCTCTGCCTTCACATGAGAGGCAGGTACAGAGAAGTAAATTGGAAACTACAGAGAACTGTGTTAAGTGCTAATGTGGAAGTACTATTTGAGCATTAAGGACATATATAGAAATGTCATCTAACTCAGACTTCCAGCAATTAGAAAATATTTCCTAGAGTGTTCTCAGCTAATACCTAAAAGATGGACATGAACGAAACAGGAAAAGAGGAGAGGTAGACGTTCCTAGCAGAAGAAATAATATTTCAGACTCAATCATGTGGAATTTCTGGAAGGGAAGATGGATGAGTAGTAGGATCCCAAGCTCACCTCATCCCACAAATACAACTAGATAAACACATCACCATAAATGACCCAGAAAATGAAACAAAGACTGGCAGAATGACCTCCACAAGCAAAGGTAGAGGCCGCATCAAAGAAAGTAGGAAAGGCGGAGATACAGTTTGAGACCTAAATAGACTGTGCTGAGCAGGGAGCATGATGAAAGTGCAAGAAATAGATGAGAACACTGGGGACCCTCACATGGGGAAGATAAACATCCATAACATTCGGCTTTGAAAGTTAGTGGGACCAAATTTCATGGCTTCTTACAACTAGCGGGACTTAAAGACTAGAATTCTTTTTTTTTTTTTTTTTTTAAGTTTACATATTGGGGCACCTGGGTGGCTCAGTCGGTTAAGCTTCAGACGTCGGCTCAGGTCATGACCTTGCGGTCGGTCTGTGAGTTCAAGCCTCTAGTTGGGCTCTGTGCTGACAGCTCAGAGCCTGGTGCCTGCTTCATATTCTGTGTCTCCCTCTCTCTCTGCTCCTCCCCCACTCGCACTCTGTCTCTGTCTAAAAAATGAATAAACGTAGGGGCGCCTAGGTGGCTCAGTCGGTTAAATGTCGACTTCAGCTCAGGTCATGATCTCCCGGTTTGTGGGTTCGAACCCGGCGTCGGGCTCTGTGCTGACAGCTAGCTCAGAGCCTGGAGTCTGTTTCAGATTCTGTATCTCCCTCTGTCTCTGACCCTCCCCTGCTCATGCTCGTTCTCTCTCTCTCTCTCTCTCTCTCAGAAATAAAACATTAAAAAATGAATAAATGTAAAAAAATTTTTTAAGTTTTCTTATTTATTTTGAATGAGAGAGAGAATATGAGCAGAGGAGGGGCAGAGAGAGAGGGAGAGAGTGGATTCCAAGCAGGCTCCACACTGACAGTGCAGAGTCTGATGCAGAGCTTCATCTCACAAACCATGAGATCATGACCTGAACCAAAATCAAGAGTCTGGTGCTTAACCTTAAAGGAACCACCTAAGTGCCCATAAAGCCTATAGTTCTAAAAAGCAGCCAGCTGGGCTCCAGGAGGGCCCTGAAGGCATTAGGAAACTAATGAAGTTCCTTCCCTTAAAGAGACAGCAAGACAAACAGCCCCTGTAGATCCAGCTTAGAACCTGCAATTTGAAAAATGCCTGGGGCATATGGGAGGGAGACTGATTTACTAATCACAGAGCTTGTCCCCAAGAGACAGGTGCCATTCCTCGCAACCCCACCAAGGTTAACACAGGGAACCAGAGCAGCACCTATACTCACTGCCTAACTTGCTTGCACTAAACCTGCCCCCCAGCCAGTGGATCTGCCCTTCTTAGTTACACTTACCTCAGTCTCAGTGTTGCAGAGCCCCTGGCCGTGAAGACCAGCTCAAACTTTGCCACCACTGTGTCTCCAACCCATGCCTTTTCCAGAGCCTGGGTCCTGGTGGCAGTGGTGGGTGTTGTAGAAGCCTGAAGCACACCTTAAAAGTGCATGCCCACCCCACATGCTCTTTGCAGATCTTCTTAGGCTGGCCTGGTCCTAGGATCAGCTGCTCCAGGTCTCATTAGCAAACCAACCAGCATATACCTTAATAAAACACACCCTACCCCTGCCAGGGACCAAACACTGCCCACAAGAGGCAACGAGAGCCACAGCAGATGACTGTAGGGAAAATTGACAATACAACAGGGCACATGCAACAACACTGGAATCACTCCCTGAAGGGCCAAATTCTGAGAAATGGGACACTGCACTGCAGGGCATTTCAGGACCTCTTCTTCATAAGGCCATTACATTCAAGGACAAGAGACGCAGCTGACTTTCCTAACACACAGAAATAGACCTGGAGAGTTAGTCGAAATGAGGAGAAAGAGAAATCTATCCCAAACCACAGGAAGAGACCTAAGTAAAATAGATATGAGTAACATGCCTCATAGGGAATTTAAAGTAATGATCATAAGGGTACTCACTGAACTTGAGGGGCACCTGGGTGGCTTAGTCGGTTAAGCATCCGACTTCGGTTCAGGTCACGATCTCACAGTTCGTGGGTTTGAGCCCCGCATCAGGCTCTGTGCTGACTGCCAGAATCTGAGCCTGTTTCAGATTCTGTATCTCCCTCTCTCTCTGACCCTCCCCTGCTCATGCTGTCTCTGTCCCTGTCTCTCTCAGAAATAAATAAAACATTTAAAAAAATTTTTTTAAAAAGATACTCACTGGACTTGAGAAGAGTGGAGAACATCAGTGAGACCCTTAACAAAGAGAGAAAAAAGAACCAATCAGAGATGAAGCACACAATAAATGAAAAAAAATATACTTGATGGAGTAGATAGCAGGCTAGATGAAGCAAAGGAATGAATTAATGACCTTGAAGACAGAGTAATGGAAAGTAACCAAGCTGAGCAACTGATAGGAAAAAATCAATTATGCAAATTTAGGATAGTCTTTAGGGAACTCAGCAACTCCAACAAGTGTAATAACATTCATGTTATCAGGATCCTAGAAGAAGAGAGAGTAAAGGGGGAAGAAAAATCATTTAAAGAAATAATAAGTAAAAACTCCCTCATTTGGGGGAAGAAAGCTGATATCCAGACCCAAAAGGTACAGAGGTTCCCCCTAAAATCAACCAAGGAGTTCCACACCAAGACACATAGTAATTAAAATAGTGAAAAGTAGTGATAAAGAAAAATCTTTAAATCAGCCAAAGGAAAGAAGATAGTTACATACTAGGGAAACCCCATAATGCTATTGGCAGATTGTTCCGTGGAAACTTTAATGCCAGAAGGTAGTGGCAAAATATATTCAATCTGCTGAGAGGGAAATATCTGCAGCCCAAAAGGCTATTCAGCAGGCTACCATTCAGAATAAAAGGAGAGATAAAGAGTTTCATAGGCAAAGAAAACCTAAAGGAGTTTATGGTCACTAAACCACACCTGCAAGAAATATTAAAGGGAACTCTGTGAAAAAGAAAGACCAAAAGTGACAATATGAAAAATAAGTATACCTGTAAAAGTCAGTCAAGGGATTTATAAAATAAAAGGTTGTAAAATATGACACCATATACCCAAAATGTGGCAGCAGAGAGAGGTAAAGAATGGAGTTATAAGAACTTAAATGACCATCAATGTAATATAGACTGCTATATGCATAAGATGTTATATACAAACCTAATGGTAACCACAAATCAAAAACCAGTAAGATATAAGCAGAGAATAAAGACATAGGCTGTAGCAACTTTTTTTCTAGATGTCTCTTGAGGCAAGGAAAATAAGCAAAAATAACCTATTGGGACAACATCAAAATGAAAAGCTTCTGCATAGTGAAGGAAACAATCAACAAATATAGTAGACACCCTACTGAATGGGAGAATTTATTTGCAAATGACATATCCAATAATGGATTAGTATCCAAAATATATAAAGAACTGATACAACTCAATACACAAAAAATAACCTGATTAAAAATGGGCAGAAGACATAAGCAGACATTTCTCCAAAAAATATCTACAGGTTGCCAACAGACACTTGAAAAATGTTCACCATCCCCTATCATCAGGGAAATGCAAATCAAAACTACACTGAGTTATCACCTCACATCTGTCAGAATGGCTAAAATCAAAAACACAATAAACAAAAAGTGTTGGTAAGCATGTGGAGAAAAATGAATCTTGTGTACTCTTACTGGGAATGTAAACTGGTATAGCCACTTTAGAAAACAGAATGGAGTTTCCTCAAAAAGTAAAAATAGAGCTACCCTATGATCCAGTGATTGCACTACTGGGTATTTTCCCCAAAATATACAAAAACACTAATTTAAAGTGATGCATGCACTTTATAACAGCATTATTTACAATAGCCAAATTATGGAAGCTGCCCAGGTGCCCTAAATAGATGAATGGATAAGGAAGTAGCATAATGCAAAATGAAATAAGTCAATCAGAGAAAGACAAATAACATACGGTTTCACGCATGTGGAATTTAAGAAACAAAACAAACAAGCAAAGGGCAAAAAAAAAAAAAAAAGAGAGAGAGAGAGAAACTGACTATGAAACAGACTCTTACCTACATAAAACAAACCAGAAGTGGTTACCAGAAGTGCTGTGGGAGTGTGGGGGCATGAAATAGGTGATGGGGATAAAGGAGAGCACTTGTTGTAATGAACACTGAGTAATCTATGGAGTTGTTGAATCAATATATTGCATGCCTAAAACTAACATAACATATGTTAATTATACTGTAATTACAATAAAAGCTTAATTAAAAAAAGACTCAATTATATAGCAAGGAACCTGGGGAAGGGACTAAAAAAAATGCAAAAAGGGATTTTAAATCTGGCAGTAATGTAATATCTTGAGCTTAAGCATGCTCTACCACAAATATCTATATAAGCCAGATGAAAGACAAATGTTGCTTTTGAAGTTATAGGAAAGCTGTCAAGACAGCCAGGGCTTAAAATTAAAATCATGAGTAAGGAAAACTATAGCAATGTTAGCCATGTTTCCCTTTGTGGCGTTTGCCAGTTTTTGGTGTGTGATACAACACATTCACCAGAGATCTCAGCTATCTCATAGGATTGGGGAGAGAAAAAAACTGGAGGGCTATCAATGTAGTCAGCACCTCAGGAGCCTAAATGTTTAATAGAAGGGATGAGTAAAAAAGTGAACTTGACACACAGTTTTTCCCTCTGGCCATTTGCCAAATTATTAAGTGTTGCATGGCATGAGAAGGCCTAACTAGTCAAGCAGAATGTGGTTGATAGCAGAGTGGAATTTTCCCCAGTCTCATAGTTACTGAACAGTTCATATTCACAACCTTTCATGGTGGAACAACTCCTGTTAACACCTCAGGATTTTCAGGACACCTGAAGAATCTAAGAATGGGTGAACTTGAGGTAGACGGAAAGTTTAAAAGATCAGTTCAACTTATAGTTACTGTACTCCTTTGTTAGGTTAAGGAGATCTGCCTCTAGCTGCCTACAAATGATAGGGCAAATCCTTTGTGGAGGAAAATACCATTCAGGGTCTCTACATTTGTTCACACAAAATGCCTGTATTCAATCAAACATTAATAGGCATTTGAAGAACCTGGATCAAGGGAAAATCAGAAAATAGAAGTAGACCTATAAATGGTCTAGATATTGGCATTCACATAAGATTGTTAAATTACTATGATTAAAAAAATTACTGTGATTGGGGCGCCTGGGTGGCTTAGTCGGTTAAGCGTCCGACTTTCGCTCAGGTCATGATCTCGCGGTTCGTGGGTTCGAGCCCCGCGTCGGGCTCTGTGCTGACTGCCAGCTCGGAGCCTGGAGCCTGTTTCAGTCTGTGACTCCCTCTCTCTCTGACCCTCCCCTGCTCGCGCTGTCTCTCTCTCTCCTAGAAATAAATAAAACATTAAAAAAAAAAAATTACTGTGATTAATATGTTTAAGAAAATAGATGACAATATGGAGACTTTCACCAGGGAACTGCAATTTATTTAAAGCAATAATAAAATAGAAAGGTAGAGAGTATCCTAAAAATTAGTGAAGATTGTTTCAATAAGGAAATATCTAGTTGTTACTGAGTGATGCTGCAGAGAGGTCCTTTGGATGTAGTAACAAGGAAGGTAAATATTGGGAAGGCTTTGGCTTTTATAAATAGTTTGTTGGTGACCTTGAATGTAAACAGTTTCATTGGAGTGGCTGACATAGAAGCCAGGATGATGATAAGGACACAGATTTGAAGTGAGTAAGGAGGATAACTGTGCAAAATAGGAGACATCATGGGCTTAAAGTTGTCGTTCATGAATTTATAGTGACATCAACAAAAATGGCTCTGTAATTTTATCTAGTAATACTAATAAACTAAACTTCTGTAGAAATACACAATCAGTTGGACTATTGGGTTGACTCAGTTGGAATTTTGTCAGCAAAATTTGAGAGAAGTACAGTAGGGTAAGGGAATTAGGAATTCCTGGGAGAGGAGATAAGAATGCTTTAGGTTGGAAGTAACAGCTTTCTCATCTTTAAAGTGACTTAGACAGATAAGCATTTATTATTCTCACAAAACAAGTGTGAAAGTAGAGGACTCTTCCTCTTTGTCAGTGACTTAAGTGTGTTAGGACTAGAATCTAATCATTGTTGGTCACAAGATAGCTCCCATGGCTTCAGACACCCTATCTGCATTCAAAGCAGGAATAATGGGGAAGGGGGAAATGCCAGCTTTATCTGTTGCTTTTATCAGGAAAACTTTCATAGCATCTCATTGGCAAGAACTGTATTATATACCTTGTTGCAAAGGATGCTAAAGTGGGCATTTAGTTTACTCACCCCTAGAGATGAGGGAGAACATAATTTGATAATGGTTGTTGGATTACACAACCATTAGTATCTGCAAAAAAAAAGAGTAGATATACTCTGAACTCTAGGCTGAACAGAGAAAGAAGTTAGGACACAGAGGGGTTGATAGCTAAAAACAAAGTAGGCAGCAGGGCGGGGTGACCAGCAATAAATGCCTTTTAAACTGAAGAACAGGTATAGTAAGAGGCACTATGTGAAAGAATTGGAACCACAAAAGCTTGTGGTCATAGAAAAGGATGCATGAAGTTATTAGTTATCATTTCTGAAATTAGAGTTACTTAAATTTGTTTTAATTACTCTCTTGAATGAGTTGCCTAGAGTCAATGATTGAAATACATGTGAGTGGGAGGCAGGATGGGGGAGTAAGAAGTATCTATGAAGCTCATGTGGTGTACTGACCATATGAGTACAAAAATAATCTCCACAAATAGAAAATAAACACTCATTAAGATTTCATTAAAATCATAACAAGTTCATGATCATGTTCTCATTACAGTCTATTAATTTTTAACATAGAACTACGATTTGCTTTTGACCTTGATTTAAAAATTAAAATAATTCACATTATTACTAGGGTGGCAAAATCTTAGGTTGTTCATTTTCCAAATGATTATTATTCTTATTGTTGCTGTTGGTGTACTGGTGTAAATGAGTTTTCACAGCCTTCAAGGTTATGGAGGATTTCCTTCCCTCCCCTTCCCTCTCTCACCCCCTTTGTGTTCCTTATATGCTTAGTTTTCTACTTATATTCTGATTCCCTTCCCTTCCCTGCCCTGCCCTTCCCATTTTTCTCCCTTTCTTTATTTCTAACAGTAGAAAAGGTAATAAGTTTTGTAGCTCGAGAGCAGGGAGCCTATATACAGAGACGTACTTAGACACAAAGCATGCCATCATAAATCTGAGATGATTTTTAAAAGTGATCTGTATTCTAGTAGTCTACTCTACTACCTCAATTTTTAAAACCTTAGCATACATTACAATTAAAATGCATTTTAAGGGTGCCTGGGTGGCTCAGTTGTTTAAGTGTCCAACTTTGGCTCAGGTCATGATCTCGCTTTTTGTGGATTTGAGCCCCACATCAGGCTCTCTGCTGACAGCTCAGAGCCTGGATCCTGCTTCACATTCTGTCTACCTCTCTCTCTGCTAATCCCCCGCTCACACTCTGTCTCTCTGTCTCTTGCTCTCCTCAGAAATAAATAAAACATTTAAAAATTTTTTAAATGCATGTTAGAGTTCCATTACATTTTAAAAGACTACAATTGAACGTGTATATACATATATACACATAATGTCTATTTATATGAATGTATTTTTATGCATCCCTGTACATGCCAACACAGAACTTTACTGAAGTAAACTTCCAGGGTTGGAAAAATAAGCTTCTCTAGTCATATAGACTACTTATTAAAACATTGCAATCTAATTTTTACAGCAGTGATTATTACAATTTATTAGTCCATCACCATTTGGAACAAAAGCTGTAAATGTAATTAACCATTGAAAGAAATACATTCTAAGTGTTCTAAATTGTGTTTCTAATTACTTGTAACTAAACTCTCGAATTTTAAAATCCATTTGTCTAATGAAAGGCTTCAGTACTTATCCCTGTTGTACTATTATTTTAGACTGGAGTAACTTCATTTTAAAATTACATGTCAAATATCATTTGCTAGTAGTAATATGAAATGTATGGCTTCACTCAGAGAGAAAAAGCCTGTTAGGCATTTTTTAATATCATATACCTAAACAGAATTTCCAGAATGATTAGATCACATTTGGCCCAATGTAGATCTATTTGTACTTGCATAATGCATTACATGTACACATTGTTATATTTTATGACTATTTGGATACATTGATTTTTCTATAAAGAGTACTATTATCCACATCTTTTTGCATAGAAGTACACTTAAACATGGCATAGGTAAACAATTTACTAAAATAAAATCGACGCTTGGCACAGCGACACTATTACTAGTGCCACAGATTTTACAACTGTAATATTTCTGAAAAGCCAGCTTGAACACTTTGGAACATTTTTTTTTCTGGGTGTATGCAGAGGCAGTTTGGTAAATGCAAAACTTATACATTTAATTTTACATTGTAGTCTAGGCCAAATTGTAAGTGTCACTAAATCCGATTCCATCTCGAATTGTGGCCTCATGTCATCCCCAGAAAGAGGCTTCCCCCCCACACTGGGCCAGTTGGCACTTTGAAGCAAATGAGGTGGCTCTGCTAGCAGGCAAATATGAAGAATGTGAAAGACATAGAATGCAAAAAGTAAATCCAAAACCCTAAAGTACAGGCAACTTTAAGTGTACTATTTTTCTCTTGTGGTACTGTTTGAAGAAATGTATAAAATTATTATGAATAAAGTAAAACTTGCTAGCATACTGTAGAAATGAATTGGTCAGTATTCCTTTCCCTCACTTAGCATAAAGTAACATCTATCTTAAGATTGTTCCTAATGGTCAGGAGGAGGAGCCTTTCCACAGACTGTGTGATTGTCTTGAGGACAGAACAGTTAACAGCAGAGTAAGTTAGCCCAGCGATTAGAGCAAGACATGGAAATGTTTGATTTACCTGCTGTATTTAGTAGGTATTAGTAATTTTTTTTAAAAATTTTTTTACTGTTTTCTTATTTTTGAAAGAGAGAGAGAGAATCTGAAGCAGGCTCTAGGGTCCAAGCTGTCAGCACAGAGCTGGATGTGGGGCTTGAACCCACGAATCACGAGATCATGACCTGAGCCGGTTAGATGCTTAACCGACTGAGCCACCCAGGTGCCCCAGTAATTTTTATCTTAGTGGAAAAGTCATATGGATTGGGCTCCCAAAACTCCTCTTTCTTTTCTAATTTTTTATTTACAATAATTTCAAGTAAAAGAAAATTTGTGAAAATAATACTAAAGATTCCTGTATATCTTGTACTCAGATTCACTGTTTTAAACCTTTGGTCATGCTTGTTTTGCTATGCCCCTTCATTCCTTAGTACTTCAGTGACTGTTCTCTAAGAACATGCTTATTCTCTTAGATAACCATAGTAAAATTATCAAATTTAGGAAATTTATCATTAATCTAATACTTTCATCTAACTGATAGTCCATAGTCCATATTCCAGTTGTGTCAGTTTTCCCAGTGATACCTTTTAAAGCATTTTCCCCTCCAATACAGAATCTAGTCCAGGATCATATATTACATTTAGTTGTCTTGTCTTTTTACTCTGCTTTACTATGGATCAGTTCCTCATGACTTTTGTTAAATGTGAAGAATACTGGTCAGTTATTTTATGGAACATTCCTTGGTCTGAATGTCTCTCGTGATTACATTCAGATTACACGGTCCTGTATGGAATATTCCAGAAGCAAAATATGTTCTCCTTACGATTTCACATATTGGAAGCACACAGTGTCTCTCCATCTCTCATTTATGATGTTCATTTTGATCACCCGGTTATGTGTTGCCTGGTGTCTCCACCCATAGGTATTATTTTTCCTGTTCTAATAAGCAGTTTGTGGGAACATACTTTAAGACATGTAAATATATTGATCTAGATCAAACTCCCTTCCTAGTTTTAACAATTATTGATTATTCTTACATGAATCAATCTTTACCACAATGGTTGCAAGTCATCTTGTGTTAATTGCTATTGGAGAAAAAAAATAACATATTCTGGTAATTTTCAGAAAAGTGTAATTGATTTCCTTCAATAATGTTCTAATATGGGAAATTATTCTCTATGGATTCACACAGAGTTGTCTATTCAATCTAACTCAAAATGAGCAGAAATTAGAATCAAAATGATTTTTGCTCTAGAATCAATATAAACATATTAAATGTTCCCCAACAATTTATAGAATAAACTCCTAAAACAATACTCTAGCTATGTGCAAACACAATTTAAGTGCTTTTTGAAAAAAATTAAAGTATTTTTAGTTGATTAAATGACAGAATTCTGTAGTTCCAGCCCTATTATTTTCTTTAAATTTATGTCCTTTTTAACTTTTCAGCCTCTGTTTCTTCATGTCTTTAACAAATTATCACCTCATCCATTTAGTCATGTTCCATCTAATTTGTGTATTTCTCTTCTTCCTTCTTTCTGCCCTTCCACATTACCTAAATCCTTTGTGGTTGAGAGTACTTAAATTTTTCAGCGTGGTTTTCATTTATACTTATAAGTTGTGTGTATCATTTATTTTAAAAGTATCTTGGCCTTTTTTTTAGAATTGGAGATGAGACTTTTTAGGTATCACAGTGAAAGAGATTAAAGTTGTAATCTGTCAATATAAAATGTATAATAGTTGCTAATTGATGTTTTATATCTTTAGTGAACTTTACAAAGGCAAATTCTATTCATTGTAACAACCCTAATTTTATCATTTTAATTAAAAGTTTTTAATTTAAAATTTGAATCTTTTTTAAAATTTAGGATCCCCATAAATAGCCAATAATTTTACTATTTCATTGAACAAAATTTCAGCATTCTCATGAATCCTAACACATAGTATACACATATGTAAAGTAAAATAGATTTTGAAAATGGTGACAACTCTTTATTTGATTCCTGAAGTCTCTAATACAGTTTAAATAAACAAAAATTATGGAAATTGGGTTCATTGGTTACCTTAGCCAAGTGATCTTATTACATTATTAGTGATATAACATGTAGATAATAATATGTTCCCTTCATGTGATAAGAATGGCATTTTACTTCTGTGGTCTTGCTTCCAAAAACTCAAAACCTAGCTAATCATGAGCCTAAATAACAAGACAAACCCAAATTGAGGGACATTGTGCAAAGTACTTGACTATTGTTCCTGAAGCTCATCAAAAACAAGGAAAGGCTGAGAAGTTGTCCGTCTTGAGGAACCCAAAGGGATATGATGACTAAATGTGATGTGTGGTATCCTGGACGAGATCCTGGAAAAGAACATTATGTAAAAAGACAGTCTGAATAGAATATGGACTTTTACTTAATGATAATCAGTTTTGTTTCATTACTTGTAACAAATGCATCACACTAATGTAAGATAATAACAATAAGTGAAAGTGGGCATAGGTATGTAGGAACTCTGTAGTATCTTGACAGTTTTTCTACAAATCAATCTAAAGTTATTCTAAAATAACAATTTATTTAAAAATTAGGTGCATTGGGAAGATTATATTTCATATGAGATGTGAAATTTGAAAATCTAAAATCTATTCCTGAAAATATAAAATACTATAAAAATATTATTTTTACTTGATAAAGAATGGATAATGCCCAAGATGATTATCATCTAGCCATATATATATGTTATATATTAAGTTTTATTTATTTGAGTAATCTCTACACCCAATGTGGGGCTCAAACTCACAGCCCTGAGATCAAGAATCACATGATCTTCTGACTAAGCCAGTCAGGCACCCTTTTCTAGCTTTATATTTTTAAAATAACAAAGTGCATAAATATAATTTGATATTTACTGGTGTATAGATCACTACTAATCAGCATTTCAAGTACTTTATGTTACAGAAAATATGAAAATAGTAGAAAATGATTAAAAGACTATGGTCTCTAGGGGCGCCTGGGTGGCTCAGTCGGTTGAGTGTCCGCCTTGGGCTCAGGTCATGATCTGACGGTTCATGGGTTCGAGCTCCACATCGGGCTCTGTGCTGACAGCTAGCTCAGAGCCTGGAGCCTGCTTTGGATTCTGTATCTCCCTCTCTCTCTGACCCTACTCTACTCACACTGCTTCTCTTTCTCTCTCTCTCAGAAATAAATAAAACATTAAAATTTTTTTAAAAAAATAAATAAAAAGACTATGGTCTATATACGTGGTAATATAGGTAAACATAATTTATACACCACCAGCAGAAATATATTATTCATTCCAATTTCTTTTGCATCGTTACTTTAGGGAAAGTACTATCTAAATGAGAAAATTGCTTCACACTTCATGGAGATGCCATACAAATAAAACACTTGTAATACCAAGGAATTGTAAGAAATTCAAGGAGTTTACTAAATGAGGAATTAGAGGAAAATGCATCTAAGTGAATTATAAAGGGAATAAGTTTTAAAATGTGTCAGTGAAGGGGTGCCTGAGTGGTTCAGTTAAGTGTCTGACTTTGGCTCAGGTCATGATCTCACGGTTTTTGAGTTCAAGACCCGCGTCAGGCTCTTTGCTGACAGCTCAGAGCCTGGAGCCTGCTTCTGATTCTGTGTCTCCCTCTTTCTCTATCATGCCCCCTGCTCATGCTCGCTCAGTCTCTCTCTCATAAAAAAAAAAAAAAAAAAAAAAAAAAACATATACCCTGCAATCTTATAAAACACTGTTGCTAAAGAATATATCATCAGGTTGAGTGGGAACCAAAAGAGACCTGTATCATACAAAAATTATACAAAATTATACACAAGTGAATAAAGCTAAAACGCATTTACTTACTGTTGAATTATAAGCAAAACACTTTGTTGTTGTTACAGTACCTATTTTCTATTCAGAAAAATACATCTGAATAAATGATGATCCCTGTCTTCAAGGAGCATACAGTTCATTGGAGGAAACAAATATACATGCAAATAATTTTAATATGATACATATTCATAATTCTCTAATAGAGGTAAAACTTAATTTATATGGAAGTATGGAGAAAGGAAGGATTGAATTTTACTAGGGATCTCTTGGAAGCATTCATGGTAGAAAAAGTAACTGAACCAGGTCCTAAATGAATGGGTTAAACTTTGACAGGTAAAATGGACTAGGATGAGAGGGAAGTAACTGCAGGGTGGAATATATTTCAGGCAGAGGAAACAAGACAAAGGAAAAATGTGCAGTGTTGACAAGTAGGCCAGTGCAAATAGAGTAAGAAGTCAGATCATGGAAGACCAGATAATTGACTGGGGAGTTGGAACAGCATCCTATATGCAGTGGGGAGCCATTAAACGTTTTTGAACAGTAGAATTTCAGAATTACACTTGATAATTGAATGATCTATTGGGCAATAAATGGGTAAAGGAAGGAACAGAGAGCACTTAGATGATGCAATAATATGACTCAAGTTTATGTAAGTAGATTTCTTAGCTTAATTTTAACAAGTTAGTGTCTGGGGTAAAAAGCCTTTGTGATGGTCCCTCATAATCCCACCTCTTGCTATTTATGTCTTTTGAATGTGAGCTCAGACTTTGTGATTTGCTTCTACAAAAGAACACAGGAAAACTGATAGGATGTCACTTCTGAGATTAGGTTACAAAAAGATCTTGCTTCCTTCGTGTGTTCCCCATCACTCTCATGGGTCACCAGCTGCCATATTGTGAAGACACTTAGGCAGTCTAAGGATGCCCACCTGTCCAGGAATTGATAACTGCCTGCAACTGTGAATGAGATTGGAAGAGTATCCTGTCTCACTCTCTTGGTCTGGTTGAGACTTCAGATGAAATCAAAGCCCAGGCCAATGGCTTGACTGCAACCACATGAAAGACCTTGTGCCATCACCTAACTAAGCCAGATTCTCAACATGTAGAAACTGTGATAATAAATGTTTATATTTAAGCCACTGAATTTTAGCATAATTTGTTAGGCAGCAATAGGTAACTCATATAGTAGGTCAAATCCAATATCTATCTTGTCTTTGTGCTAAGTTATTCAATATTTCATGTCATTTCTAAGTATAACATGGTTTACAGATTACTGGATTATTAATAACATCCAGAATATTTTCCATAATGCTTTATATAATCTTAACTGTTATATTTTTGTAAAGACTTTCCCTCCCTGGCAGTAATTCTAGTTGTTTGAGCTGTGTGTAAAGTGCTCATTCATAAAAACTTTTGCAATCTCTTCACATTTACAGTTTTAGAGAAATGAAAGATATGGGATTTATATGTAAGGTCTTAGGAACCTACTTTGAAATTAGACATTTATATTTTCTGTTTTTTAAAGTTTTTAGAGTACCATAGTTAAAGAATAGTAACTTTAAGGATTCACTGCGGCTCTGGTAATGAAAAAAAAAGTACTGGAAAATAATTAAAGAAGTTGCTAATCAGTTCATTAATCAAGTGTATCTGCTGCACATTATACTGAAACGAATGGAAAAGGATGTTGTGCTAGCCAAAACTCCTTCTCAAAGTCAAAAGTAAAGATAAACTAAATTGACTTTTCCTTTGTGGTTGATTTCTATCTAAGTAGATCTATCTCCAAAACACTGAATAAAGTTGCATCTGTGCATAGATTCAAGCCTCAACTAAGATTCTACATTTACAGTTCCTTGGTACTACAAGATTACTTTAAAGCATATTTAATCAGTCTACTTTTAGTTTTTGCTTTTTTCTTTGTTTTCATTTGTAACCCACTGACCATTTTCATTTTCTGCATGATACATATACTTGGAAGAAAGAAAAACTAAGAGCACCTTTCTCTCTGCATTTAGACAACCAAAAGAATTAAATAGCTTTATACATAGATACCAAGAAAAAAATTTATCAGTGGAAAAAAATATTTGTCAGCAGTCAGAATGATTCCAGTCCTTCCCACTCCCTATGGTGCCTTAGCTAAAGTCATGGCAATGAAGCATTGTAACCTGAAAAATTGTAGTCAGATTTTCAATTATGATTAGCGTAGATCTTTCAGAGAAGCCTCTGCAAAAGGTCCAGGGTTCTCTAAAGGGTAAAAGGGGTGACTAAATTATGACTTAAAACAATATAATCCCTCTTTTCCTGTCTTGCTTCTGACTTTTAAGTGTATTAGGCTTTTAAAAAGCCAAATCTGGGGTGGCTCAGTTGGTTAAGCGTCTGACTTCGGCTCAGGTCATGATCTCATGATCCATGAGTTTGAGCCCTGCATGGGACACTGCTGACAACTCAGAGCCTGGAGCCTGCTTCAGATCCTGTGTCTCCCTCTCTCTCTGCCCCTCCCCTGCTCATGCTCTGTCTTTCAAAAATAAATAAATGTTAAAAAATTTTTTTGAAAGCCAAATCCTAGAAGAAATTACAGCTTCAGAATTAGAATTCACTTGAGTTTCATTAGATTTGAACCAGAGCATAGCCTGTGTCAATTTATGAAAGCAAAATAATTTAGATTTAAACTAATAGCCTAGGGAGAGGATACAGGTGACATGGCAATACTATTGACCTCCTTTGTATGGACAAATGTATATGATAACTTTTCAACGTATTATTTTATTTATTCCTTTAAGTTTGCCACTCAGTTGTAAAAGAACTCAGCAATATTAGACTTTTGATATATGTAATAGGTATGAGTCTGAAATTCACAAACTCAGATACATAAGAAATGTAATTTTTTTTCATTTTTTGTAACTGAACTTAATTATATATTTAGACCCTATGCTACTGGGTGATACCATGGACAATGAGAACAGAGAGGAAAATATGCACAAATTTATACTTCATATGCGCCACCACATTATAAGGATACAATACCTATTCATTAACAATTACATTTCATGTTTACTCCATTGTATATTATCTAGGATTATGCTAGATTTACAAATGGAAAAAAATAGGTGAAGAAAAGCTATTGATATAATGTAATTTGCTTTCCAAAAGCATTAATTTAATCAATTGGCCCATGATTATCCATCTGCTCTACCAGAGAATGATCCCTAAAGACAAGTTGTCTATTTTTGCCATACTCAGTACACTGTTGCCATTAGCAAACATTTGCCAAAAATGGCTCAAGTCAGTATACTGAAGAGAAAAATATATCAACTGCCATGGATCACTGATAAGATCTGAGTGAAAAATCTTTACAGTTTTAGAGGCTTAGATGAATGGACACAATTTCCTTTTGTTTTGCTTATCTTTCTCCTCTTTCCCACTCTAAGCAAAGGTGTGTGTCTGTGTGTACATGTGCACCTGTGTGTGTTTAATTAAATGAAGAGAAGTTCCATAAGTTGGAAATGTCAATTGTAAAGGGATACTTTCACAGGAGTTGAGATAAAATGTTATATCCTTTATTCTTATGTTATGCACAAATTCATCACAGATTTTAAAGGTTTTAATTGATTTGCAAAATGTACAGTAGAATTTTCTAGTAATTAGCATCTTGCTGAGATAAAGTGAAGTAATACTTCAGCTTGGTTTAACAGACTTAAATCGTATGTAATATATACTACTATATGTAATATAAATATTACTATATGTAATATATACAACTATAATATATACTAACATAAATCACATGTAATATAGATAAATATAATTATACTTCACAAGAAAAACTGAAGTCAAATTGTGAAGATGCCAATCAAAACATCAAAATGCCCATGGATACCTCATCCTTTCTCCCTGCTTCCTACCCGTCCTAGGGATTGATGGATGTTATCACCTCTCAGACCAGTGATCAAACTTTATAAGAAATTGTCTTCTGTCTAGCTCAGATACATTGCTTTTCTAGTTCAAACTTCATTTAGGGTATGGAAGATTTTCTCTGGTTAAGTTGAATAGGCCTACTTTTCTAGCTTTTGTTGTCAGAGAGCAAGAAAAGTATAAATGTCAATAAGCAGTACAAGATGTAGCAAGAACCAGAAAGAAACCAGGGGATAAAGGCCAAAGTCTAGGTAATCACTTGTGGAAAACTGAGACTTTTCAGCAAATCTCTAAGCGTTTTCATCAGAAGATGTTGAAGCATGACCAGCATGCCTTTTACTTTGCATAGGTGTGATTTGAATTTCTATCCATCTGTTCCTTAAAATCAGCCTTCCAATTGGATGCTGAGAAACCATTTTTTTTCTTAGAAGTAATTCTAGCTCTAGCATTTCCTTTGAGGGACCTTCAGTTTTTCCATGCCTCATTTCAGTTTACAGCATTCCAAACTTTGCTCCCACACAACTAACATTTTTTGTACCAGTGTGGGATGAGAATTATCAGTCATCTAATCCTCAAAGAATCTTTACAAGATAGATATCATTATCCCCATTTTATGGATGAAGGAAATGAGTTCCAGAAAAGTTAAGTACGTTGCCTAAGACCACACAGCTGCTGAATGATAGTTAAAAACTGTCCCCAGATTTGCCTAATTCTGAATCCTTTGGTCTATGTGTTCTTCCATGTTGTCTCGTTAAGAATCTTATTTATATTTGCCTTCCACAAATATCTATCCTATTGATACTAAGTTGCAATGAGTTTAGCATCAATTCTTTTAAACTGGTCTGGGCTGAACAGTGCTGATGCAAATGCTCAAGTGACCACTGTGATAGGTCTAAGTTCAAGTCCATGCTCTAATACCTAACAAAAGAAACCATTGTCTTCTAGGAAAAAGAACAGACCTGAGGATACCAAAGTACTTTGTGCAATCCAAAGCCAATCTCTAGTCATTTATCCATTCATATTCTCTCTTGAGCACCATTCGCCCCCCCACACACACACAAACACACACAATTTTTGATGAACACATAATTTTAAGCTTTTTTTTTAATCTGGAGAATTTTTTCTTTGGTTCTTTCCTGTTTGCATGGCCATACAGCCTACCCACAACACTAAAACTCACTTTTCTGTGACTCTCCCTTTGTTGTGAGTTCTCACTTTGTGCCTCCTTTCTGTATGTGCTCTCAAGAGCAGGGATAGCCTCTGGCTAGAAAGAACGGGATATCAGGAGGGCTTTGTGAACTATGTTGCTTTTCTTAATCATGAAAAATCACCGTTATCCAATGGCATGACCCAGTTTTCTAATCCACCTCAATTGAATGTATAATGATAATGGGTATTGGGGATTAAATACGAGTCCATTTCTATCCAAAGTATAACATTTTGCTCATTTCTTGTGAATGGTTTTTGTATATGCCATAGGTAATTTTGCTTGTATTCTCTGTGCAAGATGATACCTTAAAAAGAAAAAAGAATATCTGTAAAAGGACTTCTCGAATCTGGCTTGATTTAATTAATTGACCAAGATGACTGTCAACTTTTATTTATACATTAAAGTCCATACTGAGAAATGTGCCCATTTATAAGGTAATAGAGATTTTCCCAAGTGCTGAGAAAATATTTTATCTAAACTTTAAGAGAAAAAGAAAATAAACTTTAAAACACTTGTAACAATTTGTTATTTTAACTTGCTTTTTATTTTGTTTGTTTGCTTTTATTCACCTTATATGATTCAATTCGTAGATAGGATGGCTTGCTAAATGGGTTCAGTATTTGAGTTTAATTTACTGTTAAGTAGATGTCAGACAGAGTTTTAGGTTAAAACTTGCCTTTCAGATCTTATTTCCTAAGTATACATGTAAAGGTGAAAATAATCTAACATGTGTATGAACACATTCAAAATATTCTGTAGCTTTAAAGTTTTTAATTTTGAAATAGTTTTAAAAAGTTATAAGAAAAGTCTAAAGAGCTTGATATGTCCTTAACTTAAATTCCCCAAATATTAATATTTTATCACATTTGCTTTATCATTATTTCTCTTTCATACATATACATGCACACATGCATTTTTTTCTGAATGTTTGAGAATAACTTACAACATTATGCCCTTTAACCCCTAAATACTTAAGTGTGTATTTCCCCAAAATTAAAACATTGTTTTATATAACAACTACAGTAAATTTATCAATATTAGCAAGTTTACAGTGATAAAATTCTATGTAACTTATGACTTTTAAAATTTCATCAACTCTCCCACTAATGTCTTTTATAGCAGAAGAAAAAAGTCGAGATCACATGTTGCGTTTAGTTATGTCTTTTTAAACTCCTTTAATCCAGAAGAGTTCCCATGCTCAAAATGCATAAACTGAATCTAATCATGAGGAATTTGCATTCCCACCAAGTGTCTGTAAGGGTTCTGATTTCTCCACATCCTCACTAACATTTGTTATATATTGTCTTTGAATTTAACCATTCTAACAGGCATAAAGTGATACCTTACTTTGGTTTTAAAGTACATTTCATTGATGATTAGTAACATGGAGCATCTTTTCATTTGACTGTTCCCATCTGTATGTCTTCTTTGGAATAATGTCTGTTCAGGGCCTCTGTCCATGTTTTAAATCAGATTATTTTTGATCTTGAGTTGTATACAGTCTTTATATATTTTGGATGTTAACTGATTATTAGATATATGATTTGCAAATATCTTCTCCCATCAATAGGTTGCCTTTTTGTTTTGTTGACAGTTTCCTCCACTGGGCAAAAGGTTTTATTTTGATGTAGTTTCAATAGTTTATTTTTACTTTTGTTTCCCGTGCCTGAGGAGACCTATCAAGAAAAATATTGCTATGGCCAGTATTGGAGAAATTATTGCCTATGTTTTCTTCTAGAGATTTTATGGTTTCAAGTGTCACTTAGGCCCTTGATCCATTTTGAGTTTATTTCTGTGGGTCATTTTTAAAAGTGGTCCAGTTTCATTCCTTTGCACATAGCTGTCCAGTTTTCTCAGCACCATTTGTTGAAGAGACTGTCTTTTCCCCATTCTATATTCCTGTGTCTTTTGTCATAATTGACCATATAAGTGTGGGTTTATTTTTGGACTATATTGTGTTCCATATTATCTATGTGTCTGCCTATGTGCCAGTATCATACTGTTCTTTTTTTAAAATTCAAGTTGGTTAACATATAGTGTAATATTGGTTTCAGGAATAGAATTTAGTGATTCATCACTTACATATAACACCCAGTGCTCATCCCAACAAGAGCCCTCCTTATTCCCCATCATCCATTTAGCCCACCCCACCACCCACCCACTCCAGTCCAACAACCCTCAGTTTCACCCCTATAGTTAGGAGTCTCTTATGGCTTGCCTCTCTTTCTGTAGTTATCTTATTTTTCCTTCCCTTCCCCTAGGTTCATCTGTTTTCTTTTTCTTTTTAATGTTTATTGATTTTTGAGAGAGAGAGCACGCATACGTGCAAGTGCAGAGAGGGAGACAGAGGTTCCAAAGCAGACTTCACACTGACAGCAGGGAGCCCAACGTGGGGCTTGAACTCATAAACAGTGAGATCATGACCTGAGCTGAAGTTGGAGGCTTAAACGACTGAGCCACCCAGGCAACCCTCTGTTTTGTTTCTTAAATTCTATGTATCAGTAAAATCATATGATATTTTTCTTTCTCTGACTGACATTTTTCACTTAGCATAATACATTCTAGTTCCATCCATGTTGTTGCAAATGGCAAGATTTCATTCTTTTTGATTAACAAGTAATATTCCATTGTGTGTGGGTACCCAAACCCACCATATATTCTTTTTATATTCATCAGTTGAATAGAAAAATAATAATTCCCATAATTTGGCTATTGATAGTGCTGCTCTAAACATTGCGGTGCATGTGCCTCTTTGAATCAGCATTTTTGTGTCCTTTGGATAAATACGTAGTAGTGCAATTGCTGCATTGTAGGGTAATTCTATTTTCAATTTTTTTGAGGACTCTCCATACTGTTCTCCAGAGTGGCTACACTAGTTTGCACTCCCACCAACAGTGTAAAGCGTTCCCCTTTCTTCACATCCTCACCAACATGTTATTTCCTGAGTTGTTATTTTAGCCATCCTGACAGGTGTGAGGTGGTATCTCATTGTAGTTTTTATTTGTAGTTTGTATTTCCCTGATGATGAGTGATGTTGAGCATCCTTTCATGAGCCTGTTGATCTGGATGACTTCTTTGGAAAAATGTCTGTTCATGTCCTCTGCCCATTTCTTTACTGGATTATTTATTTTTGGATTTTGAGTTTGATAAATATAGATTTTTAATAAATTATCAGATATGTCCTTTGCAAATATCTTCTCCCATTCCTTTGGCTGATTTTTTGTTTTGTTGATTGTTTCCTTTGCTGTGCAGAAACTTTAATCTTGCTGAGGTCCCAATAGTTCATTTTTACTTTTGGTTATCTTGCCAAAAATATCTCAGTTATTTTATGTGTAATCTTGGTTACACATAAAACCTATATATATATATATAATATATAGATAATATAACCTATATATAATCTTGGTTATCTTATGGTGTAAGAAAATGGTCCAGTTTCATTCTTCTGCATGTCACTGTCCAGTTTTCCCAACACTATTTGCTGAAGAGACTGTCTTTTCTCCATTGGATATTCTTTCCTGCTTTGTTGAAGATTAGTTGGCCATATATTTGTGGGTCCATTTCTGGGCTCTGTATTCTGTTCCTTTGATCTATGTGTCAGTTTTTGTGCCAGTACCATACTGTCTTGAAGACTATAGCTTTGTAATACAGCTCGAAGTCTAGAATTTTGATGTCTCCAGGTTTGGTTTCTTTTTCAACATTACTTAGGCTACTCAGGGTCTTTTCTGGTTCCATACCAATTTTAGAATAGTTTCTTCTACCTCTGTGAAGAATGCTAGTGTTATTTTTATAGGTCCTGAATTGAATGTGTAGATTGCTTTGGGTAGTATTGACATTTTAACAATATTTGTTCTTCTAATCCATGAGCATGGAATGTATTTCCATTTATTTATGTGTTCTTGAATTGCTTTCATTAGTGTTCTATAGTTTTCAGTGTACAGATCTTTTACTTGTTTGATTATGTTTATTCCTAGGCATGTTATGGTTTCTGGTATGGTTGTAAAAGGGATCAATTTCTTGATTTCTCTTTCTGCTGCTTTATTATTGGTGTATAGAAAGGCACATTTCTGTACATTTACTTTATATCCTGTTTCTTTGCTGAATTAACATATCAGTTCTAGCAGCTTTTTGGTGTATCCTTTCAGGTTTTCCACATAGAGTATCATGTCATTTGTGAAGAGTGAAAGGTTGATCTCTCCTTGCCAGTTTGTATGCCCTTTATTTCTTTATGTTGTCTAATTGGTGAAGCTAGGACTTCCAGTACTATGTTAAACAATAGTGGAGAGAGTAAGCATCTCTGTCATGTTCTTGACCTTAAGGGTGAAGCTCTCAGGTTTTCCCCATTGAAGGTAATGTTAGGTATGAGTCTTACATATGTGGCCTTTATGATGTTGAGGCATGTTCCTTCTATCCCGACTTTCTTGAGGGTTTTTATCAAGAAACAATGCTGTGTTTTGACAAAATGCTTTTTCTGCATCTATTGAGAGGATCATGTGGTTCTTATCCTTTCTTTTATTAATGTGGTGTGTCATGTTGATTGATTTGTGGGTACCACCCCTGCAGCCCAGGAGTAAATTCAACTTGATCATGGTAAATAATTTTTTTAATATGTTAGTATTGTTGCGTTTGATTTGCTAGCATCTTGTTTAGAATTTCTGCATCCATGTTCTTCAGGGAAATTGGTCTGCAGTTCTTTTTAGTGGGTTCTTTGCTTTTGGAATCAAGGTAATGCTGGTAATCCCGGTAATGCATAGAAGGAGTTTGGAAGTTATCATTTCATTTCTATTTTTTAGAAAACTTTCAAAACAATAGGTATTAATTATTCTCTAAAAGGTTGGTAGAATACCCCTGGGAAGCCATCCGGCCTGGATTATTGTTTCTTGAGAGATTTTTGATTACCGATTCAATTTCCTTTTTGGTTTTGAGTCTGTTCAAATTGTCTATTTCTTCCTGTTTTCATTTTGGTAGTTTATATGTTTGTAGGAATATGTCCATTTCTTCCATATTGTCCAATTTGTTGGCATGGAACTGCTCAGAATATTTTCTCATAATTGTTTGTATTCCTGCAGTACTGGTTGTGATTGCTCCTCTTTCATTCATTATTTTATTTATTTAGGTCCTTTCCTTTTTCGTTTTGATAAGTCTGGCTAGAGGGTTATCAGCTTTGTTAATTCTTTCAAAGAACCAGCTCCTAGTTTAGTTGATCTGTTCTACTATTTTTATTTCAATATCATTGATTTATGCTAATCTTTATTATTTCCCTTCTTCTGCTGGTTTAGGGCTTTCGTGCCTTTCCTTTTTCCAGCTCCTTTCTTTAGGTGTACGTTTACATTGTGTATCTGAGACTTTTCTTCCTTCTTTAGGATAGGCATGGATTGCTACACACTTTCCTCTGTGACCACCTTTGGGGCATCCCAAACATTTGAACTTTCGTGTTTTCATTTTCTTTGGCTTCCACATACTTTTTAATTTCCTCTTTAATTTCTTGGTTAACCCATTCATTCTTTAGTAGGATATTCTTTAACCTTCAAGTATCTGTGGTCTTTCCAAAATTTTTCTTGTGGTTGATTTCAAATTTCATGGCTTTGTGGTCTGAAAATATGCATGGTATGATCTCATTATTGTTTGTACTTGCTTGAGAGCTGAATTGTGACCCAGTATATGATATATTCTGGAGAATGTTCCACGTGCACCTGAGAAGAATGTGTATTCTACTGCTTTAGGATGAAATGTTGGCAATATATCTGTTAAGTCAGTACGCTCCAATATGTCATTCAAAGCCATTCTTCTGTTGTTGATTTTCTGCGTAGAGGATCTGTCCATTGCTGTAAGTGGGATACTGTAAGTAGGGTGTCATTCCCCTACTATTATTTTTCATTATCAATGAGTTTATGTTCATTATTAATTAATTTATAATTAACAAGTTGGGGGCATAGTTACAATTCTTAAATCTTCTTGATGGATAGACCCATTATTCTGATATAATGTCCTTCTTCATCTCTTGTTACACTCTTTGTTTTAAAATCTAGTTTGTCTGATATTAAGTATGGCTACGCTGCCTTTCTTTTGATGTCCTTTAGCATGATAGATGGCTCTCCATCCCCTCACTTTCAATATGCAGGTGTCTTTTGGTCTAACTGAGTCTCTTTTAGGAGATGGATCTTTTTTAGTCCACTCTGATATCCTGTGTCTTTTGATTGGAGCTTTAGACCATTTGTGTTCAGAGTGCTTGTTGAAAAATATGAATGTAGTGCCATTATGTTACCTGTAGAGATAGTGTTTCTAGTTATGTTTTCTGGCCCTTCCTACTCTTTGTTGTTCTTGGTCTTTTTTTTGTTTTTGTTTTTGTTTTTCTCCACTCGAAGAGTACCCCTTAAAACTTCTTGCAGGACTGGTTAAGTGGTCACACACTAGTTTTGTTTGGGTTAGTCTTTATCTCTCCTATTCTGAATGACTGACTCACTGGATAAAAAATTCTTAGATGCATATTTTTCCCATTCAGCATGTTGAATATATCCTTCCACTCCATTCTGACCTGCCAAGTTTCTGTGAACAGATCTACTCCAAATCTGATCTGTCTTCCCTTGTAGGTTAAGGATTTTTTTTTCCCTTTCTGCTGTCATGACTCTTTCCTTGTCTGTGTATTTTTTTAATTAGGCTATGATAGGTGTTTGTGAAAGTTGGCTTTTGTTGCATTTAAGTGGGAGTTCTCTGTGCTTCTTAGATTTTGAAGTCTGTATCCCTCCCTGATTAGGGAATTTTTCAGCTATAATTTGCTCACATACACCTTCTGCCCTTTTTTTTTTTTTTTGTCTTCTCTTCATCTTCTGGGACATCTATGACACAAATGTTATTCCTCTTTGATTAGTCACTGAGTTCTCTAAGTCTTGTATTGTGATCTTTTGCCTTTGTTACCCTTTTCTTTTTAGCTTCATTATTTTCCATAATTTTATCTTCTAGATCACTGAGTAGCTGCCCTGCTTCATCCATCCTCACCATCATGACATCAATTTGAGATTGCATCTTGGTTATGGCATTTTTAAAGTTCAGCCTGACTAGATTTTAGTTCTTTTATCTCTGCAGAAAGAGATTCTCTCATGTCTTGTATGCTTTTTTTAAACCCCAGGTGGTATTTTTATAATCATGGTTTTAAATTCTAGTTCAGACATCTTATTTGCATCTGTGTTGATTAAATCCCTGGCCATCATCTCTTCCTGTTCTTTCTTTTGGGCTGAATTCCTCTGTCTACAACAGTCTCACTGAAATATACAGATTGTTGTGTTGATCCTCAGATCAGTTTCCTCGGTGTTCAGAATGCTTTGATGTTGATCTAGCTGTAGTTCCATGATTGAGACCCGTACAGGATCCCCTCACTACTCCATTATCTTAACTCCTCTCCCTCCATACTGTTTTGATTATTACAGTTTTGTAGTGTACTGTTAAATCTGGCATTGTGATACCTACAGCTTTGTTTTTCTTTTTCAAGATTGCATTCACTATTTGGGGTCTTTTGTAGCTCCATGCAAATTTTAGGATTTTTTGTTCTAGCCCTGTGAAAAACATTGCCGATATTTGATGGGGATTGCATTGAATCTGTAGATTGCTTTGAGTAGTATGGACATGTTAACAATATTTGTTCTTCCAATCCATGAGAATGTAATGTTCTTCCATTTCTTTGTATCTTCTTCAGTTTTTTTCTTCAATGATATATAGTTTTCACAGTATAGGTCTTTCATTTACTTGATAAAGTGTATACTTATGTACTTCATTCCTTTGGGGGTAGCTGTCAAATTGTTATCTTAATTTCTCTTTCTAGTACTTTGTTGTTACTATATAAAAATCCAACAAATTTCTATACTAATTCTGTATCCTGCATCTTTACTGAATTCATTCATCAGTTCTAGTGGCTTTTTGGTGGAATCTTTAGGGATTTTTAATATATAATATTATGTCATCTATAAATAGTGAAAGTTTTACTTCTTCCTCACCAATCCAAAGAACACAAATACATGGAGGCTAAATAACATGCTACTAAACAATGAATAGTAAACCAAGGAATCAAAGAGGAAGTAAAAAATACATGGAAACAAATGAAAATGAAAGCACAGTTTCAAATACAGAATCTCTAGATGCAGCATAAGCTATTTTAAGAGAGACAATTATAGCAATATATGCCTACCTCAAGAAACAAGAAAAAAATAATTAACCTTATACTTAAAGGAGCTCAAGAAAGAAGAAAAAACAATGCCCAAAGCTAGTAGAAGATAGTAAATTAAAAAGGTTAGAGCAGAAGTTAATGAAATACAGATGAAAAACAAAACAAAACAATTGAACAGATCAATAAAGCCAGGAGCTGGTTCATCAAAAAGATCAACAAGATTGATAAACTTTTAGCTGGACTTATCAAAAAAAAAAATAAGAAGAAGAAGAGGATTCAAATAATAAAATGAGAAATGAAGAAGCAGATATAACAGCTGATACCACAAAAATGCAAAGGATTATAAGAGAATATTATGAAAAATTATATACTAATAAATCATATACTAACAAACCTCTATAATGGATAAATTCCTAGAAATATATAACCTTCTAAAGCTGAATCAGAAAGAAATAGAATTCTTGAACAGACAAATTTCTAGCAATTAAATTAAATTAATAATCAAAAACCTCCCCCCTAAAAAGTTCAAGACCAGATAGATTCACAGACGAATTCTACCAAACATTTAAAGAAGAGTTAATACCTATTATTCTCAGACTATTCCAAAAAATAGAAGAGGAAAGAAAGCTTCAAGATTCATTCTTTGAAGCCAGCATTACCCTGATACCAAAACCAGATAAAGACACCACAATAAAAGAGGCATATATCTTTGATGAATGTAAATGCAAAAATCCTCAACAAAATATTAGCAAACCAAATCCAACAATATGTTAAAAAATCATTCACCACAATTAAGTAAGATTTATTCCAGGGATGCAAAGGTGGTTCAATATTTGCAAATCAATTTATGTGATATATCACATTAACAAGAGAAAGATAAAAGCCATATAATCACCTCAATAGATGTAGAAAAGGCATTTCACAAAGTGCAAAATCCATTCATGATAAAAACTCTCAATAAAGTGGGTTTAGAGGCAGTATACCTCCAAATAATAAATACCACATGTGAAAAATCCCCAACTAACATCATACTCAATGGTGAAAAGAGAGCTTTTCCTCTAAAATCAGGAATAAGACAGGGATGTCCACTCTCACCACTTTTATTAAACTTAGTAATGGAAGTCCTAGCCACATCTGAGCCCCAAAATCTAGAAGAGAGATCTAAATAGCATGAGAAAGTATTAGGATCTTTCTTCTAAAGATGGATAAATAAGCAGAATTACAAAGCTTCATCTGCCTAAAATGATGTTCCACAGATCATCTACCAATTCAGACTGCATTTTATTAAACAAGATTTTCCTGTAAACTTCAAATGAGAGCATCTAATACTGTCAATATTTTATACCTTCATATTAATTACTCCATCCTGGCTTCTTTATGGATTTTGAATAAATGAAATATTTCACTGAGGAACAGGGATAATAGAAGAAGTAAAGTAGAAAAAGGAGTATTTGGTGAGAGGAACCCTTTGGGGACTTATAGTATGTAATTATGAGTAGCAGGAGTGTCCTATGCATCCACTAAGAGGCAGTGAAAGAGTGCTATAAAATAGGTGGAAAGACACCTACTTTGCAATTTCGCCTGATAACACCAGCCTACATAGGCCAAGCCTGGTTTTGAGTTTGTCATAGTTTCAGGTGATAATAAACAATATCAGAAACACTTCCTGGTTATTGGATAATTCTATGAATTTTGAAACTAATATTTTTGTTGTTTTGATTCAGTAAAACAGTCATGTCGTTGTTGTTTATTTTCTTTAATTTTTTTTCTTCATGATGTGTTTAATCCAATGACTATTTTCAGAAGGCCCTAGGTAGATTTCTCACTCTGGCAAGAAATTTCCAAAGAATAAAGTTTCTCAATTGGCAATTCTTCGTATAACTTTCTTCCTATGATTTTTTTTTTTAAATATCATGTTTTCCTTCTCCCCATTTTACAGAAATGGGAATATGAAGGCAAAAGCCAAATTATAGCATGAAGTCTAGAAAAATGATTTAAATGTTCCATAATTGTGTATGAAACATTTCTGACTTAGTGATTTGATAAAGTCGCATTGTTCTGCCTAGTGATCATGGTGAGAGTATAGACTTTGAGTCAAAATATTAATTTTTAGTCTACAACTGTGTGACCTTGATCTGATCACTAAGGTTCTCTAGGCCTCAGCAATCTCCCCTTGCATAAAATGTGGTTATATGATTAGATGATGTTTGATATTTTCTTTCAAGCTATAAATTCAGTGATTTTGAGTGTAGAAATCTACAAAGCCACTTAAGGGGGAAAAATCCATTCATTTATAAAATATTTATTGAGCTACTATATACCATATTTCTTAGAAACGAAAAAGCTAAATATCTTAATCCATGGAGTTATTTTGTTTGTATATATTTAGAGAAAAGAACTTGAGAATTTTACATGAAAAATCATGAAGTCAATTTTAGAAATAGATACTTAATACATTGAATCAGCAATTAATACAACCTCAATTAAATAATGGACTTACAAATGGATGAAATAATAACTTTCAGGGCTAAATTATATTTGAGAATACCTACTTTGAGAAATAAGTTTTTATGCTCTGGAACCATCACTTCAAAACACAGCATCTATTCCATTTCATTCTTTACTTATTAGATTTTCTTTTTGAAAATACAAATTTATTTCCTATAAAATAAAAAGAAAATTTCAAGATGGCTAGAGTTTCTTTTAGTGATAATACAATTCTGAATGGGAAAATAATATATATGCTTCTAGGTGAACAGCCCGAAAGAAAAAGAGCTCTCAAATCAAATTTGTAGGGTTGGGAGTAGTTGTTGATTTATTATTACTATGTGTATCAGTTTTCTAGGGTTACTTAGCAAACACTACAGACAGGGTGGCTTATGTAACAGAAATTTTATCCCTGGAGGCTAAAAGTCCAAAATCAAGATATTGGCAGGTTCAGTTTCTTCTGTGGCCTCTTTCCTTGGCTTGCAGATGGCTACCATCTGACTGTGTTTTCACGTGGTCATTCCTTTCTCTGTGTTGCCTGTGCCCTAATTTTCTCTTCTTATTAGGGCGCTAGTCATATTGGACTAAGGCCTCCCTAACACCCCCACTTTAAATTAATTGCCTCTTTAAAGGCCCCATCTCAACATACAATCACATTCTAGGGTACTGGGGGTAAGAATTTCAATATAGGATTTTGGAGGGACGCAAATTAGCTCATAACACTATGTTTATTTTTATAATATTAAATGTAATTTTTGTTTTTCTTACTACAGTGTATTTTAATTTTAATTATACAACTGCCTTGTACGTGTATCAGCTTATCACATTATACCAAAGAAATAAAACTAATTGCTTCAAAATGCATCTTAATTATGATAAATGTTCACATTTTTATAACATTTGATTTTTTTCTTGTTAAACCTAACAGAGAATTGGAACTCGTTCACATATCATACATTAGACAGTAAGCCAGACATTTTTTTTCTTCCTTAAATAGTTTATTGTCAAGTTGGTTTACCTATAACACCCAGTGCTCATCCCAACAAGTGCCCTCCCCCATGCCCATCACCCCCCTTCCCCTCTCGCCCACCCTATCAGCCCTCAGTTTGTTCTCAGCATTCAAGATTCTCTCATGGTTTGCCTCCTTCCCTCTCCCCAACTATTTTTCCCCGTCTTCTCCCTCATGGTCCTCCGTTAGCTTCCTCCTAATCCATCTATACATGCAAACATGTGGTATCTGTCCTTCTCTGCCTGACTTATTTCGCTCAGCATAGCACTCTCAAGTTCCATCCACACTGCTACAAATAGCCAGATTTCATTCTTCCTCATTGCCATGTAGTATTCCATTGTATAAATAAACCACATCTTCTTGATCCATTCATCAGTTGACGGACATTTAGGTTCTTTCCATGTTTTGGCTATTGTGGAGAGTGCTGCTATGAACATTGGAGTACATGTGCCCCTATGCATCAGCACTCCTGTATCCCTTGGGTAAATTCCTAGCAGTGCTAATGCTGGGTCATAGGGGAGTTCTATTGTTAAGTTTTTGAGGAACCTCCGCACTGTTTTCCAGAGGGGTTGCACCAGCTTACCTTCCCACCAACAGTGTAGGAGGGTGCCCATTTCTCCACGTACTCACCAGCATCTAGAGTCTCCTGATTTGTTCATCTTAGCCATTCTGACTGGCGTGAGGTGGTATCTCAGTATGGTTTTGATTTGTATTTCCCTGATGATGAGGGACGCTGAGCATCGTTTCATGTGAGCCAGACATTTTTATTATTCTCTGGGTTAAGGGTTTTATTCTGTTTTGTTTTGGGTTTTGGAATAGCAAGGGTAGACTTTCTTGCCTTTAACTTCTAAGACTCAATTACAAATGCAATGAACTTTCTACTAGGAATATTATATATGTAGCAGTTGTTTAAACCTAAAATAGAAATCCTAAGAGGGAAAATATTCAAGTCCAGAATGGCCCAGGGCTGAAACACAAAATTGCAACTCCTAGAGTATATATAGTTCACGTAAAGGCTAGTCCTCTTCTCATGCTGGAGCAGCTAGCCAAGATGTACTCAGCTTGAGAAATCCATCTCAGATGGTTCATTTTTCTATAAGCAGAAGGAGGATCCATAGCAACATGTCTAGTGGTTGCTTCATAGATGCTACTTCTAACCTACAAGGGGAATTGTTGCACAGAATCCAAAGCCCTTTCCTTCCACTCTCTCAGATTCTGAGAAATCTCTTGATACATATAAAGCTTTTTAAATGTCCTTAACTTTTTCTTTGGTGTACATATGGGCTTTATGCTTATTAGCTCATTCAAAGACTACATACCTCCCTCATACAATTTCAACAGTGCCTGCTATAAGCCTTCTCACACTTTAAACATTGAATAAATCATGAAGTCTTGTGGGATCCTGAAACTAACCCATAAGGCTAAAGATATTCCCTACTCTAGACCCATATTACCCTAGAAGGTTGAAGAAATCACTGGAAGGCTGGATGGAATAATGATTTGTGCCTGGATTACAGAGGACAAGATACCTGGATTTTAATTCTAGCTCTACAACTTAATAGTTGTATGACTTAGCCAAATTGTTAGGCTTCTCTGTGCCATATTTTTCTCATGTATAAAATGGAGATAATCAGATTATCTACTTCATAGAGTTATGAAGTAAATTTATATTTGTAACATGCTTAAATTATTTCCTAGCACTAAGTAAGTTATATCACTCTAAGTGTGTGCAACATAAAGTAAATAATGCCTGGCATCTCCTAACGACAGAAAACAGCGAACCAAAAATTAGTCTGTTCCACACAGGTCTTCCAGACCAAAAACCACTATAAACCCAGTAGAGATCTCCAGATAATGCAGCTATAGATTTCTCAGCATTTGTGGTGGGGTTCACGAGTAGACAGCATAATATAAATTGGTTTCAGCCAAGCCCTTCCTAAAGAGGTTTAAGAAAACAGACTGCTGAGACATTTGGTATGTTTAGTTGATGCTTTACAATCTGTTTCTAGTGTCTGCATTATTAATGTATGTCTCTTTCCTGGGTTATACTGTGTCATTACTCATCTGTGTCTATTTTGACTTAAACTTGTCAAAGGAAGAGAGGAAGAATATGGGTCTCATTGAATCATAAGGCTTCTTTAAGGTGATAACTCTACTGCCAAAAAAAGAACTAGTTGTGTGAACAGTGGCTGCAAACGAGATCCATGTTCTTCAAGAAAGTGGTTATAGGGCTACCTTTAAGAAATTCAATCTTCCTTTACCTTCAGTTTTGTGTTTTATTTCACTTTATAGTTTTTAGGTGAGGGAGATAAGAAAAGAGAGCTAGCTACAAAGGTGAGAGTTGAAATATTTTTATGGAGGCATCATTATACTAAATGTGATGGACTATAGTTGTAAATAGGGTAAATAGCCTCATTAAGGAAATTAGAAACAGAGATGAAGAAAAAGACTTAAGATAAAAAACTAGGAAACCAAAGTCAGCATAAGATAAAGAGGTTAAGGTTGGGAAGGAATATTTTAGTAAGCAAAAATGAATAAAAGGTGATTTTATTTTAACTTTAAGGCTATATCAAAGTGTTTTATAGATAATAATGTTTTATATGACTGTAAGGGATCTTTGCATTTGTGTAGCAAAGGCCATGTTAATGAAATGGCTAGATAGATAACATCCTACCTAGGTTTATATATGGATCCACTGTGTCAATTATTATATTTCTTTGTTTTAAACTTACCCTACAATAGCTTTTGTAAACAACAGCAGTAATGGGAACAATCTCTGCTACTCTACCTTTCTACCACAGACTCAGGAACATTCATATGAGAATTCCAGTATTGTACGGCCCATTTTAGAGCAAAAAACATTAGCAAAAACTTCAAAGGGACTATCCCAAAATAGAGAAGTAATTTCATTGGATCATTCATGATGCAAATTCATTCAGCTGTGGCTTTGAGATCTCTGCTGTATCCAAAGTGGGAATGATGATAGAGAGAAGCAGTTAATATTCCATGGGTCTTTGGTTTGTGTCCTTACATTCAGCCAGAATCATCTTGGGCTTAAACACGTATGGAAGTTATGAAGGGACTCTTCATATGTTTACTGAGACTCTCAATTGGCAGAGAAAGACACTTTTGGTATTTCATTGGACGTAGATCCTATACCAAGTAAAAGGATCTTCTCTGTTAAGTTATTCATCATTCATTTATTTACTCATTCAATAAAAATCTTATTAGATGTTCTTTTAGTTTCCTAGGACTTCTGTAGTACATTATCGCAAACTTGGTGGCTTAATATTGCAGAAATTTATTCTCTCAAAGTTCTAGAGACTAGAAGTTCAAAATCAAGGTGTTGTCATGGTTAATTTCTCTTGGGGACTCTGAGGGAAAAGCTCTTCCTTGTCTCACCACTAGCCTCTGGTGGTTGCCATCCGTCCTTGGCATTCCTTGGCTTGTAGCTGTATCACTCAAATTTCTGCCTCTGTTGTTACATGTCCTTCTTCCCTCTGCATGTCCTCTGTGTCTCTGTATTGCCAATTCGTTCTCTCATAATAAAGACACCAGACATTAGACCTAAGACCCACTTTAATCCAGTTTGACTTTATCTTAATTTGATTACATCTGAAAAGAGCTTATTTCCAGATAAGGTCACAATCACAAGTACCTCAAGTTAGGACTAAAACATTTTTTTTTGGAGGACGCAATTCAACCAACAATAGGTGCCTGCCTTGTACCAGATGCAATGCTAGATGCGGGGGATAGAAAGAAGAATAGCATGCAGTCTCTGCACTCAAAGACTTCATTCAAATGGAGGTAGACATAAATATATAATATAGTGTATGAGCTCAACAAAATGCTTTGGGAACACAGAGAAAAAGGTGTCTTAAGTGACCAGAAAAGCTTTATTATGGAACTGTGTTTTGAGGCATGGGATAAAGGATATTGGAGTTCTTTTGTGAATTCATGGCCATGAATGTACAAAGGACATTCCAGAGAAAAGCAAGACTATGGATAAAATACAATGTCATGGAAAGACCTAGCATCCTTCAAAAAAGACAAGGAGTTGGTGTAACTGGACTATAGGGTTAGCGGTAGGGAGTGGTAGAATACACAGGTAGAATACATATGAGAGATTGAACAAGTGATAGATGGTAGGGGGCCTTCTATTTCATGGCAAAGAATTTTTTTGTAATATGTAAAGAAAGCTTCTATCAATACCCTTGTGAATATTTTTATCCTCAAGTAACAGTGAATGGATTTAGGTAGTATAGAAGGAAGTGAGCATCTTGCAGAATTGGAGAGACCATTTTGATTTAGAGAAAATTATTTTAATTATAGAATAATTTTAAGAAAATGCATTTTTATTTATCTCTAGTATGTTCAGGAGCTCTAAGTTAACAAGTTCAGTTATTCAAATTTAGGACCCAATATTAACAAATATGGCTAAATTTTAATTAGCATATCAATTATATGTAAATTGATGCTTATAAAGTATTTGAGAGAATTTGAAAAGCTTGTTTTTTAAGCATTTTAAATATTCTCCTTATGATCTCATCTATACTATTAATTTTAAATTATCTCCACTGAAGGAGTTTGGTAAACAAAGGTAAACATCAACCCTCATCCCTAGGCAACTGATGAAGTCTACGTTAGTCCTTTTTATTTATTCAGCAAGTATATATTACTTCACATCTATGAACTAGGTTCTGTCCTAAGTAGCAGCAATTCAAAGATATGATATATCACTATCCTTATATAACTGACAGTTTAGTTAGGGAAACTAAGGTGGAAACAAATAGTCACATAAAATTTGTTGAGTTGGATAATGGTAAGGTTCCTGGGTGAATGCAGTGGAAGAAACTAACTCTTTATGGCAGGGTGGAAGCAGGCTATCAAGGAAGGCTTTATATCTAGGTTGAACTTTGAAGGATAAAAACTGGTTTTCCTAGTAAAGATGCCTAGTAGAGACTATATAATCAATATCCTAGGTATTGCACAGATTTGAGGACTGCAAGAAATTAAAAGTATATGGCTTCTGGTCCAGATGTGAAAGGGCAAGGAAAGAGATGGGGCTAGGGGATTGGACAGCAGCCAAGAAGTGTTCTGATACCGAGGGGTTTGAACTTTTATATGGCATAGGTGCATTGACAGGTTTTAAGCAGAAGAGGGTCATGACCAAATTCAGGTTTTAGAAAAAGATCTCTGGAAGCAATTTGTAAGGATACACTAGAGGAGTGGTGTTCAAACACTTTTTCTTTTAAGCAGAGAAAACTTTTCCAAACAAATCTTATATCTAACTAAGAGAAAAGATAAGAATGGTATTTTATTAGAATAAATGTATGTATTCAATTTAGAACATTTATCTACTATGAGGTCAATGAAAACAGACTGTTTCAAACTGAAATGTGTGAAATTGGGCATTATAGATTACAGCTGCTGTGTTAACTCAGAATTAGCATCAAAGTTACCTTTGATTTATTAGTGTACCATATTGAGACAATTCTGATTTGCAGTAATAAGTTGTTGTAAATAATAAGTTTTAAGGACTCTTGCCATGTCAAGGGACTCATGTTGAAGTGATCTAGAAATTTGAAAAAGGACAGATACTGGGAGAAAAAAATCCCTGACAAGGACAACAGCTCACATAATCTACCATAAATAGAGGCATTCAAAGCTTTTTTAAAGCACTAAAATCATCCATATTATTGTATTACATCTCTATTTTATATGCTCATTTTTTTATTTCCATGTGCAGGGTAGGCATGGCAAATATCTGCTGAATAAAAATAATCAAAAACAATGTAAAAATTTAAGCAACAAAATACATATTTAAATGATATGAAACCATGAGGACTTAAAGTTAAAAGTAGCTCTATTCTACAGCAAGAAAGATATCCACTGGCATATATCCTCTGATCCAGTGTCCGACTCTAATTTATACAAATCCAACCTACTAGAAAATTGGAATAGGAATCACATCATGGTAAAAGAAGTCATGCTTTGAGAAAGAAGAGACTCATATAAATCTGTATGGGGTTAGAAGAGAGATGTCCCTCTCTAGTTCCATTAGAAACTGCTGCTAAGAAGTATTGGGAACAAACCTCTTCAAATTCTATCCACCTGTCAGGACACTGATCTAATTTCACCTTCTCTGTGTGACACAGTGATGTCTCCACATTTCCTGAGTGTCACCCACATGCCAGGAAGAGCACTAGATGCCAAAGATACAAACATGGAAAAGAGAGTCTCTAATCTAAATTCCTGGCATCTATTTTCATTCGCTTGCTATCTAATCATTTTTTATCTATCTATCTATCTATCTATCTATCTATAGCACTCTAAGTCCTATGAAAGCAAAATGTCTCTAAGTTTAATTCGAGATAGTTTTATTGGACACAGACTTTGTGGCAGGTCTCATGTTAGGTGTTAAAGATAGAAAGATGTTCTCAAGTAGCTTGCAGTCTAACCTATATAAACCCCAGGGGACTACTACAGTACACATGAATAATCAGTTGGCTATGAGACTAAATCCTTTCATGCTCTAAGTAGATAAAAATGAAATTAAAATGTATACTCTCTTTTTCAAATGTGTCATTTTCTATTTTATATGCTTCAGCCTTTGATGATGCCACAAGAAGAACCCTTATGTTCAATTCCAATTATACTTTAAATGGACTGTTAACACTGACAAGGATTTTATTATGATTACCATTGCAACAAGTCCCTTATATTATGAATATGTAGGGATAACTTTCACACATTGCCATATATCTCAGCATTCCTTATAATTATTTGAGGCAGATGGAGGGGACCTTTAATTTTCTATTTGGGGGAATATTTTGATATTGGTGGTAGTGGTATTAGGATAGTGCTATTGGGGATTTCTTGCTGCCTTTAGTGCTTACTATTATATTACTGTCATATGTTATTATGTGTATTATTTGATTTAGTGTCACCTACCTGGATCAATTCTTGTTCCAGGTTTCTGTATGTATTTATTCATTTTGTTTTGAAAGAAAAATCAACAATTGAATTGACAGTGATAGACACATTAGCACCATTCTTAAGAGATATGGAGAGATAATTTCTTTCCCCTGAAAGTCTGTGGGTAATCTTCCACTACCATGCCTTTTAAATGCTACTCAACAACAGCAGACTACTAACCACTGAACAGTTGACTGCTACCTAGGATGTGTTTTCAGTTGTTGGCTTTTCTAAGTAATTGCTTGCTACAAAGGAAGAGGAATGGATGAAAATATCTATTCTATGGGGCACCTTGGTGGTTCAGTTGGTTAAACGTCAGACTTTGGCTCAGGTCATGATCTCCCGGTTCGTGGGTTCAAGCCCCGCATCAGGCTCTGTGCTGAACGTTTGCTCAGAGCCTGGAGCCTGCTTCAGATTCTGTGTCTCCTTCTCTCTCTGCCCCTCCTCCATTCATACTCTGTCTCACTCTGTCTCTCAAAAATAAATAAATGTAAAAAAATTTTTTAATTAAAAATTTTTTAAAAAGATGGGGCGCCTGGGTGGCTTAGTCGATTAAGCGTCCGACTTTCGCTTAGGTCATGATCTCGTGGTTCGTGGGTTCGAGCCCCGCGTCGGGCTCTGTGCTGACTGCCAGCTCAGAGCCTGGAGCCTGTTTCAGTCTGTGACTCCCTCTCTCTCTGACCCTCCCCTGCTCACGCTGTTTCTCTCTCTTTCTCCTAGAAATAAATAAAAATATATTTAAAAAAAAAAAAGAAAAGAAAATATCTATTCTGAAACCTCTTGAAATGGAAGTATTAGTTGACTATATCTGTTACATCACCCTGCACCCATTCAGCATCACTAATCACAATGCTAAGTGACCTTTTACTTTACTTGGCATTAAGCTTGTGCTGCTTGACCTTTGAGCCTCAAGCAGGACTTTCCCCACCACCCTGCTGTATCTTTAGTACTAAACTCTTGAATCATTATCCATCTTGAAGATCTGCCTTGCCTTAGAGGTACTCTGACATTTGCTAAGACTTCCCATTGGACTTTGCAGACATTTCCAGATCATAACACTGTCATTTGATATCTTGGTTTTAAACATCATCCAAGCAGCTTGTGCTGAAGAACCTGAACTAAAAAGAAAGTGGCAAATAAAAACAAGGCGTTTTCCTCTGTGCTTATTAAGATAGCATGGAAAAATACTTTTTAAATTATGAATACAGGCATAAAATCATAAATATTTTTCAAGTGACCATAGTATGAAAAAGAGAGACAATAGTAGAAAAGATATAAAGTGGCTCGTTTGAGGGAAGTTTTATCTTTAGATAGGCCTTGCAGTTGATAACACCAATTATAATAAAACCTATGGTTACCTGATAAGCTATTGTTTATTAACTAATTTTACAATATCTTAATCATCAGAATAAACCTGTGAACATAGTAAGATAAGGCTACTCTCCTCATTTTGCAGGTGAGGATACTGAGGATTCAAGAGGTTAAATGAGTCATTTCTAGTTTCTTGGTTGGCATGATGCTGAGCAACCTTTGAGCCTAGGATGTCCAAATCCAAATTCTGTGCTCTTTCCACTTAAAACATGATATTTGAGGCAGATCATTTAGGAAGTTTAATTGTCAAAGCAACCTGTATTCAGGCTAGAATTTAAAACTAGAATAGATATTAAGGCAACTCTATAATTGTTCAATTCATGTTTGTGAAGGCTGTCAACAAGGGGGATACTTAGGTTATAATTACCTACTCCAACGTAAGCACTTTGTGGCATTCATTCACACAGACATACCTCAAATTAAGTATAGTTGAATTATGCCAATTAATTTTGTATTGCTCCAAAAAATAACCCAAATTACAGAATTCTGGTTCCTTCACATACTAAACTAGCTACAACAGAATTTTAGAATCATGTCTTCATTCTTTTATGTTGAAATGCCTGTGAGAAAATTACCATTCTGCTAATTGATTTTTTCTTGATTCATAATAAGCCCTCATACAATTGAAACATGTCTTAAAAGACTGGAAATCTATTTTATTTATCTTACAATCTGTAAAGGAAATAAAAGTTTTAAAAATGAAGTAATGATAAACATTAAGCTCTTTAAATATGTAAAAGGGATATAGAATTAGAAAGCAGCCTGGTGGGGGGGGACCAATTGGAAGGATCAATGACAATAATAGTAAATGCATTTGAGGATATTTGGCAGATTAATCCTTCAGTTTTATGCGTTCAGAGATAGGAGGCCAGTAGCATTTCTAAATCTAGGTTTATATTAACCATCTACTTTTCATCAACACTGTGAAAAAGGGTGAAATTAAGAAAAAAAACCTGTCACTATATGGAGCACCTCTTTTTTTTTTAATTTTTTAAATGTTTTATTTATTTCTGAGAGAGAGAGAGGGAGAGAAAGAGAGAGAGTGAGCAGGGGAGGGTCAGAGAGAGGGAGACACAGAATCTGAAGCAGGCCCCAGGCTCTGAGCTAGCTGTCAGCACAGAGCCTGATGCGGGGCTTGAACCCACGAACCAGGAGATCATGACCTGAGCCAAAGTCTGACGTTTAACCAACTGAGCCACCCAGGGGCCCCATGGAGTACTTCTTTAATTGAAGGATAATGTTACACTTAATATTTCTCCTTCAATTTCAAACATTATTACTTTAATTACTTCAAGGAAGTAGTTTCCTCTATCAAAAAGTTAAGAAAACCAAAGTAGGAGTTTTCAGTTGACACCCAACTGTTCTGAGTTCACCGAAGGTGAAATGTCTTGCTGCACGGAGTAAACTGCAGGAAGCTCTCTGGAGGCTCGTGAGTGGGCTGAGAAGTGGCAGATTAGCTTACGTGGGGGTAAGGTAATGCAGTTAGGGGGGAAAATGAAGGTTAAATAAGCCAGGCTGCATTCATAAGCTGGCAGCCTCCTACTTCTCAGTTCTAATCTTGAAAATGAATCTTGGAGTAACTGGTAACTGTTCCCTAAAAAAAATTAGTTCAGGAAGTTACTATACCGACAAAGGTCAACATTCTGCTGGTCAGCGTCTGGAAAGAGATTGGCATCCATACGGAAGACATGCTACTTCTTTAGTATAAGATTAGGGTCCTTCAGACTTAATGAAATGTAATTCTGGTTGATCCTTCTTTTTAAAAAGCTGCTGCTGCTATTTAGGACAAGAAAAACATTTGTAATGAACCAGTAGTGAGCCTTCCCTCTTTATGAAAGGCTAAAAAATTAGCACTCTTCTGTTAGGAAGGGTGATGGTTGAGTGAGGCTCTGTTCAGAATCCATAAAACCATGACATCATAAAAGGTTTGGATAGGATATATGCAAACCTGTTTACCAAACCCAAGAATAATCGAACTGAGTATCCTTGAAACATTACAGAGGTAAACAGTGGGGAAGGGGAAGTATAAGTATTATACATGACTTTTGGAATAAATTACTACAGAAATTATAAAGAAATAGCACGTTTTAAATAATAAAGTAATTCAGGTCAGGGCACCTGGGTGGCTCAGTCAGTTAAGGGTCCAACTTTGGCTCAGGTCACGATCTCACAGTTCATGAGATAGAGCTTCACATCAGGCTCTGTGCAGACAGCTTGGGGCCTGAAGCCTGTTTCGGAATCCGTGACTCCCTCTCTCTCTGCCCTTCCCCTGCTCACACTTCGTCTCTGTCTCTTAATAAATAGATATTAAAAAATGTTTTAAGGGGTGTCTGGGTGGCTCAGTCAGTTAAGCGTCTGACTTCGGCTCAGGTCATGATCTCGCGGTTCGTGAGTTTGAGCCCCACATCGGGCTCTGTGCTGACAGCTAGCTTAGAGCCTGGAGGCTGTTTCAGATTCTGTATCTCCCTCTCTCTTCTGACCCTCCCCTCTTGAGGGTGTTATGCTGAGCGAAATAAGTCAAGCAGAGAAGGACAAATACCATATGTTTGCACGTATAGGATTAGGAGGAACTTAATGGAGGACCAAGGGGGAGAAGAAGGGGGGAAATAGTGGGGGAGAGGGAGAGAAGCAAACCATGAAAGACTCTTGAATACTGAGAACAAACTGAGGACTGATGGGTGTTGGGGGGGAGGCAGGAGATGGACATGGAGGAGGGCATTTGTGGGGATGAGCACTGGGTGTTATATGGAAACCAACTTGACAATAAAATATTTGTAAAAAAAAAAAAAGAAATGTAAATGACACAGTAAAACGTCTAAGTATGATAATAAATTTAATTATATGGATGGATTCAAATTGCATATGGCTTAAAATAATGTCTTCATGAAGAAGTAGTGCTTTCTTCCCCCACCATCCTGTTTTCCAAAACAGTTTTGTTAAAATTCTTCACAAATATCCCTGACATCATTGTTTCTATAAGCTTGAGAACCAATTTTGAGTCACCTAACAGTTTTCTGGAACACACTACATTCATGTTCATCTAAGTTGTTGGGTAGAGATACAACACTAATAGGTGCCTGCTAGCATCACTGCCACCTTGATCTCAAGCCACAAATACCATTTGCATAGTAGTAGGTAAATTGATTATTTCATTCATTCTAAATGTATTTTTTATCTTCTCTAGGTATTTACTGTATTGCAATTTTAAGTGATATTTCAAAGTCTTTTTCACAATGATATCATAAGATTAATATTGCAAAGTCACAACCCCTAAATAATCCTTAGATCTATGTTACATTTCATTGTCTTTAATCCCCCACCCAAATTCTGTAAATGTGCCTCTATAATCACATAAAACTCATATTTTTTAAGTTTATTTTATTTTAAGAGAGACAGAGAGAGAGCGCACAAGAGGGGAGGGACAGAAAGAGAGGGAAAGAATCCCAAACAGACTCTGTGCTGATTTCCTGGTTCATGAGTTTGAGCCCCATGTCAGGCTCTGAGCTGTCAGCACAGCTGACAAGAAGGAACTTGCTTCTGAATCTGACTCCCTCTCTCTCTACCCCTCTACTGCTCATACTCTGACTCTCAAAAAATAAGTGGTTTTAAAATTTTTAATTAATTAATTAACAGTAAGGTATAAACATACAACTATTAGACTGTCTAAGCACAAAGTGAGGTGATGGGAGAGCTATAGAGAAACAGGTTACAATTTGATGGTGGTTCTGTTGCATGACAATTCACAAAACGCAAAACAACGTTAAGTGAAAAAAATAGATCACAAGAGAGTATATAAACACTGATTGTATCTATAATGCGTGTATGTTGACACGTGTTGGAAGGGAATTGAAGGAATATAAGTAGTTTAATGTTCATTTGCATTTTCTTCCTGGAACAGTTATTTAAGTGCACTCTAATTTGGAAAGAATGAAATGAAAAGTTATTCCTCATCATACCCCTAAAACACATACACATACCCATATCTTTGCAAATAAATTGTGGTAAAATACGATATTCAGTGTTTGAGATGTTGCAACATTATCTATAAATCAGGGATGTAATTGAAGTTGTAGTTCCCTTCATTATCTTCCATAGTCTGATGAGGCATTTCTTGATCACTGTTTATTACAGTAATGAGAAAAAAGGAAATCTTTTCCTCATAAATCCTGACAATCTGCATTTTAAATCTTTCCTCAGTATAAATTCTTTGCTCCTACTAAATAAATACACAAAGTGTAAAGCTTGTTACTGCTTAGTTTCTCTACCTTCCTCTCAATATTCAGTAGCTCATTCTTAACCTTTACCTGTCAGTTGATAGTTGTTCTTTCCTCCAACAGATTGGTACACACAGCTAAGTTTCAGATTTATATGCAGCTAACATGGAATAAATTGAATGCCTACTATATGTCACCCATTGTTCCATGGTAGTCTACAGAGATTTTATCTGATTTGATAGTAAGCATGTGAGGTCTGAAATATTATCCTATTCTTGCTTGACAAGCTCCCATGGTACTTTTTAAGTGGCTAGTTCCCAACCAAAAGAAGGCACATCATAATGTAGTTTTTAATATATACAATAAATTTTTAGAAAGCATACTTTTAAAAATGTTTACTGTTTATTTATTTTTGAGAGAGAGATAGAACATGAGCAGGAGAGGGTCAGAGAGAGATGGAAACACAGAATCTGAAGCAGGCTCCAGCTCTGAGCTGTCAGCACAGAGTCTGACGCGAGGCCTGAACTCACAAACCGTGAGATCATGACCTGAGCTGAAGTCGGACGCTTAACCGACTGTGCCACCCAGGCCCCCATAGAAAGCAGCTTATTTTTAAGAGATATTTTTTTCAAAAGAAAAATATGCTGCTTTTCCTCATTTAATGTATGCTATTGCTATAAAATTATTATAATGGTATATGGAAGAGTTGATACAAAGCAATGCAAAATTATATAAGCAATTTAAATGAATCCATACATTAAGCAAGAACACTTTAATGACTTCAATTAAATAAAACTTATGAGCTGATAAAATTTTTGAAGTTTTATTTAAATTGGTGTGTGATGTTGACATGGTGACTAATTACAACAGGAAATTAACATAGCATTTCAATACAACACATAAGGCAAACAAAAAAACTTTTGAAGTAAGATGTGGGAAATCATAAATAACAAGCTATAAGGACTAAATGGAAGCATCAAGGAGTGATTAGTACAATAAAGTATATTAAGTACGAGAATGTTTCCTGACTCATCATATATTATTAAGGCTGTATTGGAGGATTGCAATGCTATCTTCTATGTGACTGCTGGAATGTTACTGAGATTGGAAATGTACACAAGATGATAACTGATATTTTAAGGTGGGGGAAGGAAGGGCGACATGTATGAATTATGTAGAAAAATGAATTGAGAAACTGTCTTGTATGACAAAAGAAAAGGAAGAGTCTGGGAGAAAAGGTAAATATTGCAGAATTAAGAAATGTGACTATGATATAATGAGATTCATATATGTAAACCATGTATACACAGACTTCCACCTCCTTTTGCTCTTAGTCACACTATGCTTGTGGCTCACAGGAGCAAGAAACCTTGATGAGAAGGTAGTTGTACAGAAAAAGAATTTGAGTTAAAATCATTGAAAGGAACAGCATTTATTGCATTTTAAAACAGACTCCTGGGGCGCCTGGGTGGCTCAGTCGGTTGAGCATCCGACTTCGGCTCAGGTCATGATCTCACGGTTCGTGGGTTCAAGCCCCACGTCGGGCTCTGTGCTGGCAACTCAGAGCCTGGAGCCTGTTTCAGATTCTGTGTCTCCCTCTCTCTCGGACTCTCCCTTGCTCTCTCTCTCTCTCAGAAATAAATAAAAAACATTAAAAATTTAAAAAAAAAAAAACAGGCCCCCAAATGTAAGTGGCATAAAGAATGCATGCAAAGAAGATACTGCTTTCTAGCCAAGTTCTAAATTCCTCTATTGACAATGTACAGCTCACCCAGATTACAAAGAATAATTGGGAGCAGAGACTTTATGGAACATACCTCTCATTTAATTTTGTTCACCTGACAGTTGCCTTTGAATTATATTTTATTACCAATCAACCTAAATTAAAATACCTAGCTCACACCAAAACTGTGCAAACAATATCTCAAATACTAAAACACATACTGTATGTAAGAAACCTTAAGGTTAGGCTAAAGATTGATAAAAGCAATGACAGTGAACATTAACGTGACACCACCAGCTCTGAGCTCCTTCCATCAACAATGTGAAACATGATGAAATTACCAGGGAGGGTAGTGCAATGACTTTTCTGACTTACATTTGCAAGTAGAGGAGTTTTTAACTGGTCGATCTAAACCATGTTGAAATCTAATGACTTTTAGTAAAGATGTGGTGCCAAACATCAAATATATACATATATAGATATATTTACATATTTTTGTCTATATGTACATATATCCATTGCCATCTGTCCATCCCAAGTGTATCTCACCAAAACGCTAGCCCAAACAACTGCATTCTTTTCTTCTCAGATCTTTATGTAAATGTGTACTTTAAGGACTTTGTGGACAGTACATGATATAAATATGTTTTAGGGCCATCAAAATGCAGATTACAGTATATATAGTGTGTGTGTGTGTGATTGTTATCAAATTTATATATAAGATCCAATGTACTTTTCCTTACCAGAAAACTGAAATACTAAATGTTGTGTTATAAAATTATAGGAATTATAAACTTATTGTTACTTCCTACTTTCTTTAGAGTGTTTATCATACACGATCATCAGAATATCATGGTCTGTCATATTATCTTTCTTCATGACCAGATATTCTCTAGAGGCATGATTATACAGTATCCAAGAAGTGAATGATAGAACAATTATGATGATATGGTTCATTACCTTACACCCCATTTTCCCTACTTTAAGCTTCTCAGTTCCATATCTTCATAGTGCAGAGTATTCATGATAAATTAATTCTCTTCTCTGTAAGTCAGTATCATCATCTATAAAATAAGAGGTTAATCTTCACTTAAATAATCCATAAATTCCCTTCCAGCTCTAAAATTCCATATTCCATTGATTATCCCCAAACAATCATATAAGTTCATGAGGTTCTTTTTAAAAATAGATATCTTTTAAGAAGAAGTGACCTACATGAATTATAAACTGATGTGGTACCAAAAACTCCAAACTCCTTTTTGCTTTAATCTATGATGATGGATGTGTTTGAAAATGTGTAGCCCAAGAAAAATAAAAGCAAAGGGATAGCCAGTCTTAAGGTTCACTATGAAATAGTGACTAGTTTATAAACTCTCTCTTGCTAAAGGACAGAATAAGAAAGATCAAACTATGCCAAATCCTGGAATGGAGAATGTAATGATGCATCAAAAAAATGCTATAGAGGGGCGCCTGGGTGGCTTAGTCGGTTAAGCGTCCGACTTTCGCTTAGGTCATGATCTCGCGGTTCGTGGGTTTGGGCCCCGCGTCGGGCTCTGTGCTGACTGCCGGCTCAGAGCCTGGAGCCTATTTCAGAGTCTGTGTCTCCCTCTCTCTCTGACCCTCCCGTGTTCACGCTGTCTCTCTCTCTCTCCTAGAAATAAATAAAACTATAAAAAAAATGCTATAGAAGTTGGAGATGCTTAGGGAAGGTAACCATGTGATGCAAAATATCAACTTACTTCCCTTCTAGAGGGCTTAAAGCCAGGGAGTAGGGGCACCCATATGGCTCATGAGGTTAAGCATCTGACTCAATTCTGTCTCAGGTCATGATCTCACCATCATGAGATTGAGCCCTGGGCATTGGGCTCTGCGCTGTGCATGGAGCCCGCTTTAAGATTCTCTCTCCCTCTACCTTCCTCCTGCTCACACCTTCTCTGTCTCTCTCAACATAAATAAGTAAACATTTAAAAAAATAAAATGAAGTCAGGGAGTGAAAACAAATGAGGTGGTGGTGGAGAAGTGCAAAGCAAGATTAGAGCTGTTTCTCATAATTCAATAGGAAGGCATGTTATGTATTTATTTATATATTTATTAATCATTTACTTTTCTCAGGGCACCTGGGTGGCTCAGTGGGTTAAATGTCTGACTCGATTTTGGCTCAGTTCATGCTCTCGCCAATCATGAAATTGAGCCCCATATCAGGCTCTTCACTGACAGCATGAAGCCTGCTTCAGATTTTTTTCTCTCTCCTCTCTCTCTCTCTCCCTCTCTCTCTCTCTTTGTCTCTCTCTCCCTCTCTCTCTCTCTCTGTTCCTCCCCATGAGCTCACTTACTCTTTCTGTTTCCTAAAATTAATAAAAGTTGTAAAAAAAAAGAAAAACTTATTTTTTCTGAACTATGTCTCCTAAGAGAAAACCCTCAGATCTAACCTATAAAATATTGGAATTTCAAAAGATCAACATCATTGGGGTGCCTGGGCGGCTCAGTCAGTTAAGCCTCTGACTCTTGGTGTTGGCTCAGGTCATGATCTCATGGTTAGTAGGATCCAGCCCTCACCGGGCTCTGCACTGACAGAGCGGAGCCTGCTTGAGATTCTCTCTCTCCTTCTCTGTGCCCCTCCCCTGCTCACTCCTTTCTCCTTCCCTCTCTCTCTCTCTCTCTCTCTCTCTCAAACAAACAAACATTACAAAAATAAAGATACAGACATCCTCAATGCTCCCAAAGTTAGTTTAATACACAAATGTATATATAGTTGATTTATATATATCAAGATGCAATGACAGGATTTGATCCCTCCCCTTCCTACACACTAACCAAATTTACACTATGAATGCATCAGAAGCTTGTCAATTATATTGTGTCTATTATAACTTGTAATTGTAGTACAGTGTATAAAATAGACATTCCTTCTAAATAATAATTTAGTACAAATTAAATATTGAGTTAAGTCACTGCTGTTGGACACAGAGGCTTAGCTAACATGTAATCAATAATGGGCTCATCCAGATAGCATCAAGTCTGAGTTTTTCTTTAATGTTACAAGATGAAGGTCATGGGTGGGCAGTAAGGATGCCAACCCACTCAAGAAGTAACACGTTTTAAAATTTGCTCTTTTCTTGAAATTTTTCCACACACATCCAATTCCACTTAGATATTGCAAAAAGCTGAATTGCAAATGTTAACCTAACATGTATAAAAAATGTTGATATTTTATTTAACCTAAAAATAATAATTATGGATATGTGGCTTTTCTGATTATCATATTTAAAATATATCACTTTACATGGGGCATTTCAGGTGAATTGTCACTCTGATGTTATGATAATAAAATGTGTTTGAGTGCATTAAAAATACAATACATGATTATTGCAATATAAGGGGAAAAATTGTGCTTTTGACAGTCTGTCAGTAGATGTAGCCTAGGAAGAAAAGTATGATAGCTGCTTTATATAAAACGGTAGGAGAAGGACACAAGCTCAGAGAAATTTTTTCCAGCTGCTATTATTAAAGAAATTCTTTTGTAGAAGAGAGGCTCCTTTTTTTTCTTTCCATTTTTGCTTCCATCTCTGAATCCTTTACTTTCATGTGGCATACAAAGTGTCTGTTCATGGCAGCCTGTAACTTCCGTTATTTAAACTGCCAGCTTTAAATTGGATTGAGTTGAACCAGAGGAGGAGAATAGCCCCACTGAGGCAAATGCATTTTTACACCCCTCTTTAATAAAATGATGTAAGGAATAGCTACAAAGTTTCCCCAGACTTTCATCTAAAATTGTTAGATTGTAGCTGTGTGAAAGAATCATTATTGACTCCTGTCAGACAGTTTTGGAGAGGAGGTGAAGAGAATTGTCTCCTGACTCTGTGCGCTTTGTCAAATCAGTCACTTTGAGCAGAAATATGAAGTGAAGGTTAATGTCAGGGAATGCCTCAAAGCAGAAACTTGTGCTTATCTCCTGTGACTTACATCTTTTTTTTTTTTTAAGAAATCAGATTGGATTATAAAATGATGGAAATAGTATTGGACACAGACACATTTATTGCAGGCTCAATAGCCATTACATATCATTAGTGAAAGGAGGCAAGGGGTAAAGGGAACCATTTTGATGTCATTTTCATTCTTTTTAAGGACAGATGCACTCACTGATGAAGAAATAAATTGGCATCAGTCTCTTATAGAGACTGGTAATACTTTTACGCTGTCTTTTCCTGTAGGCAAACATATACAACTTTTTTTTTTTTTAATTTTTTTTTTAATGTTTTATTTATTTCTAGGAGAGAGAGAGACAGCGTGAGCAGGGGAGGGTCAGAGAGAGAGGGAGACACAGACTCTGAAACAGGCTCCAGGCTCCGAGCTGGCAGTCAGCACAGAGCCCGACGCGGGGCTCGAACCCACGAACCGCGAGATCATGACCTAAGCGAAAGTCGGACGCTTAACCGACTAAGCCACCCAGGCGCCCCAAACATATACAACTTTTTAATACTCATTAATATAAACTGAAAGAATGGTGATGTTAGAGTTGCTTAAGGATGCCACTTAGGAGGCAACTGTGACTTACCAGAATCAGTATATTTCTGTATCAAAATACTGTATTTTTTTCTTACCAGGGTAAATACTATTCCTAATATACAACTTCAGCTAAAGTGAATGTCAAAATCTAATATTCCTAAGGTGATATTTTTATTAAGAAATATAATTTTATCTTAACTTTCCACCTATAAAAGGCCATAGTCCTTATATATCAGCTCTAAAGTTAGTTCCATTTTCTGACTTTTCTTTTTCTGTATTCTCCTTGCCAAAGAATCTCTGTAATTGGCTTGCTCTGCAAAGTGTTTTATTTGCCCTTGTGGACATTATCTGTTTTTAAGGATCTGAATGTATTATAGCAGAGAGTGCATGATTTTACTTCAACCGCCTCTATGCCCTTACCCCCATTGCCCAATTAATGCTTTCTCTTTTTAGTATTCTAGGGAAGAGTGAAATTTCTCAGATGTAACTGATAATAAGGAGTAATACAAACAGAGTACCATTCCAGGAAAGAGAGTATCTGTGTACCCAGCATGGATCTTGGCCTTGTCCTACTTCTAAGCATCTAACATATTCTCATAATCATTTCTTCTGTGTTGTGATTTTTTTAAGTGAAGCACTTTTAGATGCCCCATATGGTTTAAAACAAATCAGAAATTCATGTCCTAAATGTTTCGTTAGTCAGAATAATTAAGTCAATCAGTTGTGGGAGCAGTGGAAACAAAATAATGAGGTCATTGAAGCAGTCAGGCTCTAATGGGAACCTGAGCTCATTCAGATATCAAATTTAATAATTGTTCTACACCTGTATGCACAGTCCCATTGAGCAAATTCACATTAAAGGTTTAGTGGAACACTTTCAGTGCTGTGGTCCAAAGGGACTTGCTACTGTTTCACAAGAAAATACCGAATATTATTTGACAATATAGTTTTTTTGTGTGTGATGTGTTAGCTAAGCTCTACATGTGTATATTGGTGTCCTATCCCTACATAGAGAGAAAGAGAAGAGAGATATGCATAACTGGGAAGCATTTCCTTATTATTTAAAGATAATAAAAATGTGCTCAAGCATTTGCTACCTGGAGGCAATAATACAATTATGAGGGAACTCACTGCATTGAGGGAGAGTGGAGTAGTATCAAACAACCTATGGAACCTAGTAGAAATGAGGATCATTTAACCTTTTCCCTTCATAAAATAAAGTGGTATCAAGCATGATTTTTGTTATTGAAGTAGAAAGCAGCAATTAAGCATTCTGTATGGTAATGCAGTGTTTCATATCTCTTATATCACTTATATGACTATGGCAGCAAACTGTTTTTTATCCTTTTATAAGATATCTAAGGAGAGTTGACAGACCTAAAAATTGTTAAAGGTCTAAATATTGGAAAGATGAATTTAACTCTGCCCTATAGTGACCATTGAACTAACAGATCTTCAGTAGAACTCCCTCATTGGAGACTTCAAAGCACAAAGGAAAATTAAAAGATTTGCAGTATATCCTAAACTATGAAAGACAGATATTAACAGCTCTCTTTATGAAAAAAGATAATCAAAACTGAAATAAGTTACCTAAAGGATAGTTTTAATACACATACATAGTTATTCATAAATATTATGCTCTAATATTTTTACTTTGTGGATAAACAAAAGAACATATTCATTTGTGTATTCATTCTAATATATTCTAGGCACCAAGGAAACAGATGCAAATGACAATTCCTGTCTTTCTAGAGCTCACAATAAAGTGGAAGAGAAAGCACAAGGACAGTCACAATATAACATTCAAGCTGAATTAGTAGGAGTTTCTGGAGCAGGAAAGGAAAAAGGAAGAGAAATGTATTTTAAGAAAGGGAGCAGCATTTGTTGGAGGCATTGGGATAACATGATTTATCCAAGGAAGAGAAAGAAGTTCAGCATTACTAAAGTATAGGTATGAGAAGCTGGTAAAATGAATTGTCATGAAAGACCTTGATTACTAAGGAGTTTGATTTTTTTATCGCATGGGTGATAAGGAGCCATTTCCAGCTTCTTTTCCAGAATCCCCTAACAACATGGAAGTTTGATGGGGTGGTGATAAGGGTAGAGTCAGGATAGATTCAAAAGGGGTCTATTATAAGAGCCTAGACAATGGAAGAATTGAACAGACCTAGAACAGTGGCAGTGGAGATGTTAACAATGAAGAAATTGATCCAAGGAGTTAGAAAGAACTGAACTTATTGAATGGTTGGATATGAGGGTGAAAAAAGAAGGAGTCCAGGATGATGGTTTGGGGTATTTTGGGGTTTTTTGTTTTCATTTTTATGACTTGGTGTGTGATGGCTCTATTAGTTTTCTAGGCTTGCTATAACAAAGTACCACAAACTAACTGACTTAAACAACAGAAATTCATTGCCTCATAGTTTTGAAAGATAGAAATCCAAGATCAAGTTGTTGGCAGGGCCATGTTCCCTGTGAAAGTGCTAGGGAAGGATCTATTCAAGGTCTCTCTCTCTCAGCTTCCAGTGGTTTGCTGGCATTTTTGACATTCTTAGGCTTATAGAAGCATCACCCTGATCTCTGCCTTCTTCTTTACATGGCATCCTCCATTTGTGAGTGTCTATTTCCAAATGTCTTCTTTTTATAAGAACACCAGTCATATTGGATTATACCCTACCCTAATGACTTCATTTTAGCTTGATCGCCTCTGTAAAGACCCTATTTTAGAATAAAGGCACATTCTAAGGTAATACAGTGGGGGGAGGGAGGTGGCTAGAGCTTCAACATTAAGAAATTTGGGGGTGGAGACCAAATGATGTCATGGTTCCATTCATCAAAATAAGGAAATATGAACAGGAGAGAATAGCATCAAAGTAAAAATCGTTTCATTTTGGATCTTGAATGTGAAGTCGGGCCAGAGCAATCAGGAAAAATATTTAGAAGGTGAATGAATCTGTATCCTAGAGCCCAGGGAATGTAGAATTGAGATCCATTAAAATAAAGGAGGTAAAGTAGTAGAAGTTTTGTAAGTGGATGAATATACCCATAAAGAATTGCTCATGGAAAGTATAGAGAATAATATTGGAAAGGACAAAGAATAAAACCCTGAAAATTACTAATGCATAAGGAACAAGGAAATGAATGATAGTTTATAAAAGAAACAGAAAAGGATCAGGCAGAGGTAATTTGAAAATTAACAAGAGTAGTAATATGCAAGCCGAGAGAGGAGAGAGTTTTGTGGAAGAAATAATTGTCAGCAATATCATGTGCTACAGTGAGGTCAAAGAAAATATCAACTGAAACAAAGGTCCTAATCCTTAGGCAAGAATGAGATGTTGATTCAGAATAGGCCTGTTCATAAATATAGCTATCATGGAACATTCCCTGTATTTTAAATAGAATTTAATTCTATTTGTATTACTAGAGAAAATAAAAGAATAAATTTATTTATATAGTATAACATTTTATACTTGTAGAAATTGTATTTTTACACGATCTAATTATTCTAATATATAAGAAAATATTTATTACTGGAGTATATTTCAAAAGGTAGCTAAATAATCGTGACAGAAACACTTTTATAAGTAATGCATACAAAGTCTGCATTTGTATTGAAATTTTGATGTATATGGTTATTGTATTTTGTAACTAGTGCTCAGAATAGGATGAAATAGAGCCTCTCAGAATGATATTATAATGTGGTTAGTCAGAAGAGAGTCTTCTATGGAGCTATTTTCCCATCAAGTTGTTGTCTGTTTTTATGTGGTCAACATTGGAGCTTTCAGTGCTGCTAAATGTCATTTCATGTACTACTTCACAATCTAACCATATGTATTATCCTTTTCTCTCAGTTTCCCTAAAAACACAAAGCTATCTCCAGAACCAATTTCAAAGATTCACAATTAGACCCTTACTAAAAGAAAATATTGAAAAGATAAAGTAGAATTTGTTCAGAGACTATTGGCTCACACAAATACGTGTATATAGGAACAAATGGTATATTTATGTCTATAAGTACTCAGTAAAAGTTTTGTTCAGAGAAAGAACCAACAGGTATATATTGAATGCTATATTGAGAAGACTAATAAAGAGATAGATACATTCTCTGTCATCATGGAGCTATCATCTTGGAAAGGCAGTACATGATAGTGAAAAGTGTGAAAACTAGCTAAAATTAAAAGCTAAATTGTGTGATACAAACTGAGTTTGTGCCACCAGAGTCTAGAGGAAAGAAAGATAAATCCAGAGAAGTCAGGGAGGTGGAATTGGAATTGAGCTTTGAAAGATGGGTAGACTTTAATAGACAGGAGGGAGAAGGCAGAGGTGGGTACATAAAAATCTGGAATATGTATAGGTATCTTCATGGAACAACTATAAAGCCAACCAAACTAGATTTAAGGGTGAGTAGAAGAGAAGATGAGAACATCTGATTGAATATAGTTGGGTTTGTGTAAAACAAAAATGGAAAGTGTGTCATCCATAAATTTCTCCTTTACTTAGGTACCACAAATTTTAGAGGCAAATTTATTGTGCATGTATTCTTTTTTTTAAATTGAAGTATAGTTGACACACAGGTTACATTAGTTTCAGATGTACAACATATATTCTAATCTCCCTGAGCTACTTCCTTTAGAGTTAATCTGTTCACTTTTATCTTCATATGCATTTGAAGTGAATTTTAATCTACGAGCCTCCCAAAGTCTTTTTGGAACTTAACTGGTTACAATTTTAGTGTTGTCATCTTTTTATTTCACCACTTCAAATTTGAATTGAGCGAAGTTAGTCTTGTTTTAAAGTCACTGTAGCTTTTTGAGTTAGTGAGTAAGGTCTCTTTGGGAAGACTCTTCTGAAAGGTGGGTTAGAGGATGAGTTGAATGGATGACAGTCTGGGTATAGTGATTAGTCTAGCCAGTACCTTATTTCTCAAGTTTTAGAGTGGTAAAATTAGTGCATCTGTAGATTCATTTTATTGGGAATCTAATTCTTTGGGTCTTTGGTAATTGAAGTAAAACTGTTTAAGATATTGTTACTTAGGGGCGCCTGGGTGGCTCAGTCAGTTAAGCATCCAACTTCGGCTCAGGTCATGATATCACAGATCATGGATTCAAGCCCCACATCAGGTTCTCAGCTGTCAGCAGAGCATGTTTTGGATTCTCTGTCCTCTTCTCTGTCTGCCCTTCCCCCTTTCATACTCTCTCTCTCAAAATAATAAACATTTTAAAAAGATATTGTTACTTAAAAATCAACAAGTACAAAAATAGGAATACACTGCTTTAACAGTTTTAATAAAACTATAAAACAGAAAAAAATAAAATTAACAGTAATTATCTACTGGCATTAGATTTTATAGTAGAAAGATTTAGATTTGGATCCAGTTATATTTTTTGACCTTACTGATACTAATGCAGAATCTCTGTTGTATAAGTAGATAATATAAAATTATATTAATAACCAAGTCTTTCTCATCTTACTCAAGATTATCAAACACCACATTGAATGAAAACTCTGGTATTGAGCAATTCTCAAATTCTAGTTTTAATAGGGTGTCAACTTGATAATTTTATAAAGTTGTCTTGTGCACATGAAGATAAAGCTAGGTTTGAAATTTTTATAATATGGATATCTAATCCATTTATTGCTAGAATCAGAGAATAGAAAAATATCCTTCAGTGCACATTTGCCCCTCTATTTACAGCTAATAAAATGTTGCAAATTGCTCTACAAAGACCATATTCTCATTTTTCCTCTGCTTACATCAAGAAGATGGCACTGACTTCTTTGTCACAAATCCAGCTTACCTATGCCATGCTGTGAAATAGTATCATACTCTGGGATGATTCAACTCTGAAAAAATTTCTTCATATAATCTTGGAATTTTCATTAGTTCAGTACACATGATGTTGCTTGGTTTTCATGTAATAAAAAAAATGTATATATCCATGAGCTATACACTACTTATAAGGTGATAATACAGAACATGCTTATGTCAACATTTCTTTACATAAAAAGGAATATAAAAAAAACTTTAAATATACCATGCTTTAAGAAATAATGGACTTGTGAGATTTATTGACTATCTTTTAAATGAAGTTGACCCAACATTAGGAATTACATCATGTAATTAATTCATATTCAGTTAATCCCTAATTCTGGTCTCATCACCTTTAAGCCCCTCTACTACATGATCACCAGAATGAATTCTTTTAATAGTTTCACACCCTATTGTACAAGGAAAGTCCAAGAGCCTTAAGATGGCACATGAGACCATCCATTATCTGGATATTACTTCTCTAACTTCAGACCCCATAGTCTTCTGCTTTTAATCAATACTGATTTGCTTGTAGTCACACACATTTTTTTCCTCATCTTTTCTCTCCCATTCCTTACAGTGTCTCCTTTGCCTGGAATATATTTTTCATCCATGCTAATTCATCCGCATTCTTTAAGAATTAATCAGGATATTACTTTGTCTACAAAGGCTTCCCAGAGATGCTTCCCCTAATGCTTAGCTAAGTGTTCCTTTTCTGTGTTCCTGAAGAACATAACTCTGATCATAGTATGCACTGTAATGGTATTATAATTATGTTTACATGCTGCTCCTCATGTAAGTGAAAATATCTTGAGAAAAATAGCTGAGGCTTTTTATTTTTATATCAAGGGATGTAATATAATCTAGGCTCTAAAATTGACTCACTGAAAACTATGTAGCAGACTACAGTCATCAGACTAACTTTTACATGAAGAGCCCACAATCACTCCATACCTGCCTTCAGTGAAGAGATTGGATGATTGATCTCTGGCACTGTGTGAGGCACGTAATCAGTATTCAAGAAAGGGTTGTTGAAATACATTTCACGGCACTGTGTGAGGCACGTAATCAGTATTCAAGAAAGGGTTGTTGAAATACATTTCACACCACTTTTTTGGGCATAGAGAAATATACCTGACATGGGAATAGACTCTGGTTATAATGGCAAGGCTCCCTCTTTCCAGTGAATAGGTCTACTCAGGAAACCAAATTAAAGGTCATTGAAATACCTCTAGAAAAAAAAAAAAAATGAGTGACCAATTTTACTAGATACATCATTCAAGCCAGGCTAAAATCTCTAGAAATAATCTCTTTCTACCTTAGGGGACAAATCTGTCTAGACAACTGTAATCCTAAAGCAGAGAAGTAATGGGTAATGGAAAACAGCCTGACAACATTTCTCTGCCCACTGGATGACAATAAGAAAAATAAATTGTTATAAAAGATTTTCATTGCTTCCCAAGGACATAAAAATATCCCAGCCTATGATGTCTAATAAAATAAATAAAAATTCTAAACCTTGATAAATTCTGACTTCCTAACTGATCTTTATTAAGCCTTTGCTTTTATAGGCTTACCTGAAAAAGACTTCCATAAACATGTGTTTGATTCTTACCACATTGTCCCCAAAGTGACTAAACCATGTCATCGTCTCTATAATGATGCTGTCTAGACTTTAAAAAGTATAAGATCTTGATGCTGAAATATTTTTTTTCATATTTTATCTAACTTTATTTATTTTTTTTTACAAATAGTTTATTGTCAAATTAGTTTCCACATAACACTCAGTGCTCATCCCCACAAGTGTCCTCCTCCATGCCCATCCCTCCTCCCCCCCACATCCATCAGTCCTCAGTTTTTGTCAGCATT